>NC_056743.1:693671952-693694452 GCF_019279795.1 Protopterus annectens
ACATCTAATTCAGGTATATGGGAAACAAACTACCCTGGTGTACACACAACACTACAGGTTCCCCTCCTGATAACTAAATTATTGTCTAATGAAGATGCACTGCTTAAAAGTGCCTTAATCACCCTGTATCCAACGGCCCTTGTTCTGCCCAGCAGAAAAATAATCAGCACTCACAGGTTTCAAACTGTAGCCCTACACACTATAACCAAAGTGATTTACCACTAAGCCATGGCACACATGACTAAATATGACGTTACCTCAAATATATCATTCCGCACAGTCATTCCACACTACAGGAAATGCATTTACATATGTACATGTATGTGTGTATATGTACATACAAATGTACAGCTATATTACACATATATATATATATATATATATATATATATATATATATATAAATATATGTAAGGAAGAACAAACGTTGTGACAAAATAAGCATTTAAAACAAATCCAAAAGGAAAACACTGGTAACCCCTGTATCCCTGTAGCATTTTTGTCTAATTTTATATCCAGACCTGGACATAAAGACATGTGTCATTAATAAAAGCAACCATTATAACACTGTCCCAAGGGTGGTAGGAAAAGAGCGGTTGCATCAAAATACCTAACCTGGGTCGTCTGTACCACAGAACAGGTAAATGAAGATGGGCAGAGGGCTGATCAAAACACTGCTTCTCAAAATACTGGCAGATTACCATCAGTTGGATCAACAGTGTTGACCCGCTAAGTGTAATCTTGAAACAAAGATACATTTGTCCCAGGTGGGATGACCCAAAAATTGGGAAAAGTGTCCTAGTAGTAACTCATTTCACCAATGTATGTGGACTACAAAGTTGGGATGTCTGACGATGCATGGTTTGAGACAACTTATGGGATGGGTCCAGAGAAGTAGAGAGTGGCCAATATGTAGTGGTGTGGTTACACAGTCTTCCCAACTGGAGAAAAAAATGAATGCTGTGTCAGTGAAGTGTTGGGGAGGGTGTTTGGGGAAGTAGGAACCATGGGTAATAAATTATGCATCGAGGCGTACCGGGGTCGGATATACATTTATATGGTTTTTAAGCGTCACAAACACTTACAGACGCTTTAAAGTGCCTGAATCACCACACCCTACTCTGCCCAGCAACATAATAATCAGCCCAACCATGAACAAATAACTACTCACATTACTGTTGCTAATCATACCACTGTACCACTTGAGCTTTACAAACATCACTTGCTATATGTGACTTATCATGCAGATTGCCAATACAACAGTAATGGAAAAAGATCAAACAGTCCCAGGTTTTGAACACAGGACTTTCTATACTGCAGGCAGCAAACATGCCACAAGACCACAAGATCTGCAGACTGCAGGCCTGACTTTTCTCAGTGAATACACAGAAATTGTGTTTAACTGTGTTTTCCCATTGCTTAGCATCAATTTGTAGGGGTGATAGGAAAGTGGTGAAATAGGGGGCACAAAGAGGGGAAGACACTAAGAAAAGTAGCTAGGGATGTGCCGGACGGGTGTAGGGAAGGTCCATAGCCTCCCATTTCTTCTACAGCAACAGTTGTGCATATACAATTAATTTGGAGGTATATATGGACACTCCAACCCCTGAGAGAGGGGTGAGGACAACAATAATATGTTGTGAAGCCAATTACACCAGATTACATGTGTCCAGTGTACATGTGTGTGAAGTGGGCAGCCATGTATGGAATGAGATTTCATTTTGGGAACAGATTGCCCTTCTCTACTTTTTTAAGGTGAGAGTGGGATGTTGTAGAGGGATAGTAGGTATATTTGGGGAGGTAGGTTGGGTAGGAAAACAAGACAAACAAGACAGCATACAGGGTGGTATGTGACATGTGGGGGGGAACACCTTGGACGGGGAGGGGTGTTTGGAAGTTGCAAGCCCATAAGCCCCCAAACGGAAACAGTGGGACTGAGGTCCCCACCCATGGGTAGTCACCACTGCAATTTCATGGCCCCAAAGGTGTCTGTGCTGGGGGCTGGGTAGTAGGGGCAGGCTGACTATCTAATTGCACCACATAGCCCCCGAGCTGGCGTTGCTGGTCTCAGAACTACCTGTCCAGCTCCATATGCACCACAGCCCGGACCTGATGGCGGGTGAGAACTTCCTCTCCTTCCCCGATTCCAGGGGGGGCCGAGCCCAATCCCCTGCAGCAGTTCCACCCAAAGGTGGTGCAGGGCCAACGGTGGAGGAGGTCCCAGGCTGGGCCCCAGATGTGCTGGTGCCTGGTACCATGGCCAGCTGGGGTGGGACAGGTGGGTCCGCTGGGACCAGCAATCCTATACAGCCTATGGTGTTGCAATTTTAAGACAGATATGGCTTAGCAATAGTCAATAGCATTCAGGATTAGTTATAATAGTGTGTATAGACATTCCCATTAACCCAAGACACTAGATTTCAAACAGTTGCAGAGTGAACAGAACAAATGCATATATACTGCATGACATATGTACAAAGGGTAACTGACTTGTGACTGCAGCTATGAACACTGGCCCAATATTGACATGTTGCTGCGATAACCTCAGACATTCACTGTCATACCACTGTTTTATGTAATGTATATCCAGTCAGGGATATGACGTCAGTCACTCTCATGGCTGTCACCATGTACTGACTGCAATCCTCACAGAATGCTTCTGCAGTTCTCGGATAGGTGTTCTGTGAGTAACACAAGAAACAAATGATTCACCACACTGACCACTCCACAGATGACCCTACAGATGGCGGTTTCCTCACAAACATAGCACTGTCATGACAATTATTAAAACATGCAGACTAGCCATAACCACATACAACTTGTTAAACTGACAGTAGTTTAAATGAAGCATAGCAACACTTACATGCTGTAGTCATGTCTGGCACGTCACCCTCCTGTATTTAGGCTTTTTTCCACAGTGTACGTTGTTTGAGGTAAATCCAGATTTCATCTGTGATGCTGTTTGCCAAACACCAGATCTAGGTTCCACTCACAGTGACTGTCATGGCCCAACACCAACTTGATGTTCCTAGATATTGTATTGTGTTGCCATGCAATTGGCTATGGGAATGTTACCACAGCTGTTCCACATTCAATCAGCTAGAGGAGGACTGCAATTGGTGCAGAGGCCATCAGCTGATCATAACCATCACTTACAAAACACAAGCTGCTGCCTAAGCTAAGCAGGTGTACATATCCAAATCCACCAGAGTGTGTGTGGGAGGGACAGACAGAGACAAAGTACATCAGGGAAGGGGTGGGAGAGTAAACATGTTTGTGTCATACACCCACCACTACACTGGTTCAAACCCCTGACTGACTATACATTATTATTACATGTGCATGCAGTTATTCCATGTGCCACATAGCTGACATGTTGGTGTGCTGTCAAAACATATATGTGATAGTGAGTGACATCTGCAACAGTGATATAGTAGAAAAACATTAAGTGTAGCACACATGCCTGTCCACATCAACAGGTGTCAGTGTAAACACAGCCATACTCTCTAAGGGACTCATACACATTGCCACACTTTGGCAGGGTCATGAATACACTTCCTAACTACTTAGTTTGCCACAATACAGTAATGCACAGGTATCACATGCACCACAGGGGTTATCCTGAAGTTCTATGGACTAAGGGCATGTGAACGTGTCTGGTAAAAAACAAACAAAAACGGAACTGGAAACAATGAGAATAAACTCTTAATAATATTCACTGTTTAATGTAAGCGCTTTCGGCTTAGTCTCTACTAAGCCTTCTTCAGACAAACAGTGGGTAAAGCAGTAATAACAGCTTAAATACATTCATTAATTAAATGATGATACCTAATTAAAAGGGAAATGCTCACTAGTAAAAATATATATGTAAAAATCTTAATAAATCTGTCTATACAGTTACAGAATACTCACTACTCTAAAAGATATATATATATATACATTTGTGTGTTAATTCTACTAATTTAATTGATTTAAAATCATCAAAGCAGTAAACATTATGTACATATAAAGTGAAAGCAGGTACTAATAAATGCAAACATTCATATTACTTATCGTTACTAAAATTAATGCATTAGAACAAACTATAAGTTCACCCCAACCAAGGTGTAGAAAACTATTAAATATATTTGAATGTTATTAATATATAATAATAATATTAGTACATTTTTATACAGTATAATGAATGTAATAAATATATACATATTAATATGAAAATATTAATATAAAAGTATATACAAGTGTTACATAAAAATATAGATGTAAAAGTGTCTAAACACGTATACAAATTAATGTTAACCATTCTACCTATTCAATGACAATAATTTAAGAATACATTTGATTGACAATGTTTCATTTAGACCAGGATATGACTGTGCATTTGTCAAAATTTGCCATTTAAGTTCGTCTAATTCTAACTTCTAACTTCACTTGCCAAGGACCTCCTCTAATATCCAAAATTCTTTGTTGCAGTATGATAAATTTAAATGAGTGAGATGGATGTTGCGAAATATGCTTGGCTAAAGCATTATTAAGGTCCAATTTATTGATAGCGTACAAGTGTTCGATATTAGAGGGGGTCCTTGGCAATTGAAGTTAGAATTAGACGAACTTAAATGGCAAATTTTGACAAATGCACAGTCATATCCTGGTCTAAATGAAACATTGTCAATCAAATGTATTCTTAAATTATTGTCATTGAATAGGTAGAATGGTTAACATTAATTTGTATAATGTTTAGACACTTTACATCTATATTTTATGTAACACTTGTATATACTTTTATATTAATATTTTCATATTAATATGTATATATTTATTACATTCATTATACTGTATAAAATGTACTAATATTATTATTATATATTAATAACATTCAAATATATTTAATAGTTTTCTACACCTTGGTTGGGGTGAACTTATAGTTTTGTTCTAATGCATTAATTTTAGTAACGATAAGTAATATGAATGTTTGCATTTATTAGTACCTGCTTTCACTTTATATGTACATAATGTTTACTGCTTTGATGATTTTAAATCAATTAAATTAGTAGAATTAACACACAAATGTATATATATATATATCTTTTAGAGTAGTGAGTATTCTGTAACTGTATAGACAGATTTATTAAGATTTTACATATATATTTTACTAGTGAGCATTTCCCTTTAATTAGGTATCATCATTTAATTAATGAATGTATTTAAGCTGTTATTACTGCTTTTCCCACTGTTTGTCTGAACAAGGCTTAGTAGCGGCTAACCCGAAAGCGCTTACATTAAACAGTGAATATTATTAAGAGTTTATTCTCATTGTTTCCAGTTCCGTTTTTGTTTGTTTTTTACCATGTGAACATGTCTGACATCAGTCAGCATGCTTCAGTATGCCAATGGGTGTTCTACTGGGTGTGAATGTGGTTGGAAACATCATACTCCACATGCAGACACAAGGTGCCAGTACTGAGGTGCATGTGTTCATTGCTTCAAGGGTGTGTAGTGGTTGGCTGTGCCAGATGGCTGTACAAGGCTGGGTGATGGGTATACCTTGGCATCAGGCCACATGACAATGGTCTGCAGTGTGGTTCAGGAGTGTAGTGTCTGCAATGACCCACACAGATAGGTATTGTATTAACCATCCAGTCACCTGGGTTACTGCTGTGTGTGACCAGTGCTGTGCAATGTTTGCCATGTCTGTGTTTGATAGTCCATGACATGGACGTTGTCTGGGTTGCGCACACATCCCACATTAATGTACAGTGACATGTGGAAGTGTACCTGGGTTGCCTGGCCCATGTTGGGTACACAGATTGTTATCATCAGATGTGCTGATCCTGGCCTGTTGTGGCAGGACCTGCTAAAAGACAGCAGGTTAACCCTGCATCTGCACTGATAGCATGATACAGGTATTCCCTGGTGTTGGTGGCATCTGTCCATACAGGGCATGTGTGTAAGGCATTGTATGTCCTTTGTGGATCACATTTGATGGCACCACATATGTTGCAGGCGTCCAGTGGGGAGCATAGTTAAGGCGCATTGTCCGCAATTATGTGCCTATTGTACTGATGAACAGGGTGCCATGCCCTCTGTAGCCCACTGCAATCACACAATGCTTACTATCTCTCAACAATATGCAGGGTGCTAGCAACATAGCAGTAGTGTCCTAGGAAGTGTGTTTGTGTATGAGACATGGGTTCAGAGTGTAGTCTGGGTAATATTAGGGTTGCTTACTTTGTTCACCAGGCCTTGTGTCACATGTAGGGGTATGGTTTGCCACCCCAGTCTCTCGGCTGATTGAAATCTGTAATCCTCTTGAGGTGGACATTGTGACATATAATATGGCCACCATATAAGAAAACTACAAAACCCGCTCCTCAACAAGTCCAATTGTTACACACTCACGTCTTTGAAGCAGTAACCAAAGCCGTAGACGAGGGTAAGGTGGTTCACACAGCCCATCTAGATCTTGCCAAGGCTTTTGACACCATCCCCACTCTGGAATTATAAATAAACTCACTAAACTAGGTATAAATCCCTATGTTACAAGATGGGCTGCCAACTGGCTCACTGACAGAACGCACACTGTGAAAGTAGCAGACTCGAAATCTGACTTCAGACCAGTGACAAGTGGAGTACCACAGGGTTCAGTCCTGGGTCTTCTCCTGTTTGGTATCTACTTCTCTGAAGTACAGGCTGACACAGAAGGTCTTTGGCTAATGAAGTTCGCAGATGACTGCAAACTATTTATTTATTTATTTGCATTTGTTAACCGGGTTGGTCCAGCTGTGTAAGAATTACCCTTTTTCAGTGGAGACCCGAGGGGAAAAGCCCCAAACAGACATACAAATACATACGAATAGAGACAAATTAACAATATTACAGAGGAAAACAATATTAA
Organism: Protopterus annectens; assembly: GCF_019279795.1. Lineage (NCBI taxonomy): Eukaryota > Metazoa > Chordata > Ceratodontiformes > Protopteridae > Protopterus > Protopterus annectens. The sequence goes on from NC_056743.1 coordinate 693,678,845, forward strand.
GGGTACAATGGATAAGAAAAACAAACAATGAAAGTTTGAGAATATGAGTAAAGTAGGCCAGAGCTATGCATGCAAAAGATTTATGAAAAGGTGTTCTGAGCAAGATCTCTGAATTAAGTTAAAGTAGGCAAAGAAATGATGATTTTAGGTGTGGAGTTAGTAGTGTAACTACTAGTACTAGTACTAGTAGTAACTAGCAACCATAATCGAAACTCTTAACGATGTGGACATCCTACGGTCCTTACTGAGACAGATACCTGGCGTCAAAGCCATGACCTCAAGCGCAATGCCAAAAAGTGCATTGTCGTCCCCTATGGTAAAAACTCTGCACCCATGAACTACAACATAGGCGGTAGTATACTTAACACCGAAAGTGTGATAAGAGACCTTGGGACACAGGTGGACAGCGGTCTCTCCTTTAATAATCACATCACCACAGTAGTCTGGAAATCTTTCTACGTGGCACACCTTATCACCAAAGATTTCTCATCCAGAAAAAAAGGGGCAATTATTCCTCTCTACTCATCACTCATTAGACCCATTATAGAGTACAATGCTCCTTTTGGTATGTACCTCACAAGACATCTACAACAACTGGTAAGGCTGCAGAAATACCTCACAAAGAGGATTACTGGTCTCAAACAGATGCCCTATGCAGACCATCTCAAAAAACTCCAGCTTTACTCCGTCGCATATCACCTACTCAGAAGTGATCTCTGCCTAACATACAAAGCTATGTCAAACCCAGAGCTGCTGGACATGCTCCACTTAAAGAAATCCCAATCCCTCCGAGCTACATGCTCTAGGGACCTAAACCTTGTCACTACAATAAACAGAACATGCCGGAGGGATAGATTCCTGTCCCAGAGACTTCCCATACTCTGGAATAAACTACCTATCTATATCAAACAAAGCTCCTCATTAGCACTCTTCAAGAAAAATCTTGATGATTGGATGGGAAATAGGCAATTTACCCCAGGGATCACTTTTGTGGCTCTGCTCAACAGTAGCACAGGAAAATAATTTTCTTGGATGGCAAAAGCCAGGGTACTTTTTGGCTGGGCTTGTATAGGCCCTAGGGCTGACAGCCTAGTACCTACCTATGAACTTAGAGCCACCTCCACATAAGATATAACTGACACACACACAGTTTCCATGTCAAGGAATAGAACTCCTACCTAACTAGTTTATCATTCTACAGCATTATGCAGTTATAGCACACGCCATGCATATTATTGGGCTATTTCTTCCCCAAAGGTGTAGTTCACAGTTGATGACATCAGCAGACTTGCCAAAGTCGGGCAATGGAGATTGCAGTGCCTGTGAATGGTCTCAAAAGTATTGCCTACTACACTAATAAAGGAACACACACATCCACACTTGCCATGTCTGGGAATAGAATATCTACCTAACTAGTTCATCACACTACAGCATTACGCAGTTATAGCATGCACCACACAGATTATTGGACTATTCCTTCCCCAATGGTGTATTTCGCAGTTGATGACATCAGCAGACTTGCCAAAGTCAGGCAATGGAGGTTGCAGTGCCTTTGAATGGTCTCAAAAGTATTGCTCACTACACTGATAAAGGAACACACACACACACACTTGGCATGGCTGGGAATAGAACACCTACCTAACTAGCTCATCACACTACAGCACTACGCAGTTACAGCACACGCCACAGAGATTTCTGGGCTATTTCTTTCCCAAAGGTGTATTCCAAAGTGAATATCACCAGCCTTGTCATAGTAGGGCTATAGTGAGGTCAGTGTGTGTGTGTGTGCATGGGCCATAACCCATTCATCTACAGTTAAACACACCACAGTCAGGCACACGCAGGTTTAAATTTCACAGGTATGTGTATACAAATGCTAGATGACTACTGGCTTGTACAGTCATGTTGCACAGCTAGCACTTGCACCACACAGTCTGTAATGCTGAGGGATACCAGTGGTCACTTTCTACTGTGAGTGACATTTACACATCCTGTGGTTGTAGCCATTTGGCTGTGTGCAGGGTGGGACAGGCCTGATGATGGCAGGCTCTTCGTCACTGTCACTGTCTTCCACACATCTCTGTATGTGTGCTTTTGGCATATTATTGTGTGTTGTCCTTGAATATATGTGTGTATTCCTTTCCAATGTGTGTGCAAAGCATGACTGATGCATGCTGAAGGGTGTACGTACTAACATCTGCACCTGTCAGATATGTAAAGTCCACTGTTGTTGGCAATCTTTTGTTTAAGTATGTGAGCATGCCCAGTATGCCCTTCTGTATTGAATGTGTGGATCCATTCTAGGTAGTTTGTACTCCAGTGCAGACCTTTGTGTTCTACACTTATGGGTAGCAAACTGTTTCTGCAGGATATCTGTTAATCATTTGGCAATATGGGGTCAAACTGTGCAAGGGATAGTGTGTACCATAGGTGATTGTGTCTGTGCTGCTTCTGCTACATGGTACTTGTGTTAGCGGAGATATTCAGACATGCGTACTGTTATACACTGTGATGTTTTATGTCTTCAAGTCCTGTCAGGTGGACAATTTTGCTCACAGTGATACACTGGGGAACACAAGGTGAATGCAGCTGTGTCCAGTATTGTGGTCAGACACCTACATATTCATGGAAGGTTATGGCATTCTGGGGATGAACTGCAGACACTTGCTGCTGGGTCTGTGTATCCAGTTCAGCACCTTGGTACCATGTGGCAGAGGATCCCATACTTGTACATCCATTGACATGACAGTATGGCCTTATCTTGCTGTGCCAGTACCTCACGGCTGTACAGATTCACAGAGGTTACCCAGAGGCAGGGCTCATAAGTTAGGGAACTGTCCTAGTGTGGTGTATGGGCAGGTTTGTAGCCACCCATTATTGAGTTTGCAGCCAGGGATAGTATGTGAACAAGGATTTGTTTGTCAGACCTTGCATATTCCATGCTCCCACCCCCACCCCTTGATTATTCTATCATCATCCATACATTATGCATACATTTGCTGATATTTGCTCTATAGTTATCACCTCATCATAGCTGTGTTTTGGTGTTGGTCCACAGTTTATGCAGTGGGACATGGTGGACATGTTACTGTGGTTTGTCCACATGGCCTTGCATATGGCTTGTGTGGAGTGTGTTATGTTTGTATTTGGGTGTCCATTACATAACATATATTGGCAGTATGGGTGGGACACAGGCCTTGGCAGAGGCCTGCAGGCCATCTGGTGGTGAGGCAGGCCAGCTGTTGCAGGCCATTGCATTCTGTCAGTCCTACAGTCCCAGACTGCCATACAGTATATTCCCCTGGGGTGACAGGGTAGGTGTGCTAGGTGTTCATGCCAATATTTTCTATTGGTATTGATCAGGTGGTGTGTATGGCGGCAGGGTGCTACTTACAGCTAGGGACACACCAGCATGGGAAACCTGCACTGCATGCTGCATTCTTTTGATATTGCCATACACTTGTGGGGGTCATATTGTACCCTCCCAACAGCAGGGATACAACCAGAGAGGTAGCTGTAGTTGGTGCTTGAATGATCTGGGTGCAGTGTGTGCTATGGACGCTACTTGCATCTGACTCACAGATATGCATGGGGCATGCCAGTTATGCTGACTTGTGCAGGGACATCAGCCATTTCCCAATACCATCGGTCCTATCACCTTTGTGATCTGCAAGTGCTCGGCCAGACGACATCGGCATTCCCTACTGCATGGCCAGATACTGAGATGCATACCTGTATGTACAGTTACAAGGTTGGGTCCATTTCACACTTACATACTATATACCGTATGCCTGGGGTTCCTTTCCCTGTGTACTGCTTCTATATCTGGCCCAACAGTCATGCCATGTCCATCTTTCCGATGATGACACATATTACCACCATATATTTACAATTGCTTACTGCTAGCATGTGTTATACTAGGAGTAATTGTCTTTGGCACTGTGGTTGTGAGGACTTGGCCCTGTCATTGTCACTTGTGGGAAATAGCCATCAGGTCACAAGTCAACACGCATACATACTGACCACTCTCACACAATACGTAACACACACCAAACTAACACATGCATACATGCATATTGTACAGATGCTACAATCTAACCTACTAACTTGGCCAGCTCAGGTCATCTGTGCTCCACTGGTATTATACCTACACATACATGTTATTACATGTCTACATCATATGGGGGGGGGCATATCTGACTGTTACTACATTTCTACATAGGACTGCGGGGCATACCTAACTGTTACTACATTTCTACATAGGACTGGGGGGCATACCTAACTGTTACCACATTTCTGCATAGGACTGGGGGGGCATACCTGACTGTTACCACATTTCTGCATAGGATTGGGGGGCATATCTGACTGTTACTACATTTCTACATAGGATTGGGGGGGCATATCTGACTGTTACTACATTTCTACATAGAATTGGGGGTAGCATACCTGACTGTTACTACATTTCTATATAGGATTGGGGGGCATATCTGACTGTTACAACATTTCTACATATGATTGGGGGGCATATATGACTGTTACTACATTTCTACACAGGATTGGGGGGGTAGCATACCTGACTGTTACTACATTTCTGCATACGATTGGGGGGGGGGGCACACCTGAGTGTTTCTACATTTTGGCACAGGATTGGGAGGGTACACTTGACACTTGTACACATTTGCTATGACTGTACTGGTATGTCAGGTACTCCATTTAATTTTGCATCTTAACCTATCATCCTGACTAGAGACATATCAGTGTACTACAGCTCTTTGGTCTGGTTGACTTACATATCAGTTTCTGACTTCCTACCCTTCTGAAGTAACATCCCACTGCCTGACCTGTTGTAGTCTGTCTGTATGTCTGGGGTGGGAGGTTCTCCATAGCCATCAATCAGAGGCCTTAGCACAGCCTTTATTTGTGTTTGTCTACACCTGTCCTGCTGGCTGACACTGTTGTTGGGTATGTGAGCCTCCCTGACTGGCATGTGTGTGTCATATGGACACCCATGTGTCCCGGCACATTTCCTGCAGTGGGTTTTGGCACCTTGTCTAGTAATGGTTACTATGGTGACACCAGTATTTGTTACACATCTCATGCTGCCACCAGAGAGGTCTACTATCTGCTGGCATTCCATTCAGCCACCTGATCCCCTTGCGTGTTCACATCCATACCATAGATACAAGTAACTACACATACTACTCCATTCGGCAATTGGTAGGAAGAGTAACTCACCTTGTGGCTGTGCCAGTACTGACGATGGTGCTGGAGGGATGGCCATGTCAGATACACATAGTACACTCCCTATACATGGTAAAGCACAGGTAGTGTAATTTTTGACATCCCTTTTACTGTACGTGCGAGTCAGAGAAAGTTTTCATTCCCTGGGTTCCTACTTTGCCAGTGTATGTGCTATGCATTGCCTCTTTGCCAAGGCCAGGGCATACTGTGCATGCCTCCTTCTACCTACAGATGCAGGCTCAGGTTGTTCCTCCTCCGAGTCACTCTGTGCCTGTGCTGGTCTGGGAAATGGTGGGGGATGTGTGGCCCTGCCCTGTGCTGTTCCTGCTGCAGCTGTTCCCACAAGATCATATTGTGTAGCATGGCACATACTATGACAATCTGGGTACATGTAGCTGGTGAGTACTGCAAGGCTCCACCGGATGTGTCCAGGCACCAAAACCGTGACTTGAGCATCCCAAACATACACTCTATTATGATTCTTGTCTGTGCTTGTGCCTCATTATGGAGTTGTTGTTCAGGTGTGTGTGTGTGCATTTCTGATGGGTGTCATCAGCCACGGCTCCAGTGTGTAACCAGCATCCCCCACTAGCTGACCAACAGGGATGTCCCCATTGGCAAATTTCTGGCACAGCTACGTCAGATGCCAGATGTGGGAGTCATGATAGCTTTCAGGGCAGCCAGCACACACATTTATTATAATGCCCTTGGCATCGCACATGACCTAGCAGTTGATGGAGGGGGAAGCCCTTGGGGTTGATGTAGGCCCTACTCTGCTCACCGGGTGGTGCATGGATGCATATGTGCATGCAATCTACAGCACCCACTACCTCAGGGTATCCTGCAATTTGGTGGAAGAGATGCATATTGCTGGCTAACACCTCAACGCTGGTGGGGAAGATTATGTGCTCTCTGGCATGTGCTGACATGGCATCCAGGAACTGGTGGAATACTCTGGATGCTGATGCTTGTGAGATCCCCATGATATCCCCAGTTGATCTTTGGAAGGTACCTGTGGCTAGTATTCTTAGCCCTAGACATACCCTGGCATCCACTGAGATGGGTTCCCCTCTGTTGGTTCTGTGTGTGAGGTGTGGCCGGCACAGCTCAACAATTTGCTGCAGGAGGTCCCTGTCCACCCTATAGTGCTCCACTATCTCCAGCTCATGTAGCCCCTGGTAGGTTACCCTGGGTCTGTACACTCTTCTCCTCCTCCTCACTGTGGGTTGGTTATCAGCATTCACATCCTCACCACCCTCAGCCTCTTGCACATGCTGGTTTATGAGAGCAAATGCAGCCCCTAGCATTTTTTCTCTTGCTTTCGTTTTGTAAAATTTCCCCGTTCGTATACACTGGTGGTGCAGAGTTTTTGGGAAAAAACAAGAAGAAAGAGTGTTTGCATAGTTTATAGTGGTGTGCTGGGGTGGGCTGGGCTGCTGCCTGTGTAATTGGCTGTTTCTGATACATTTCACCAGCCAGCTCTGCTAGTTCACCTTGATTACCTTCCTACTGCACTTTTACCTTCCTATTGCCTTTCTGTTTAAGCCCTGGGGTGCACCATGCAAACAAAATGCTCAGATGTCAACAGAGCTGCTATTTCCTGGTTTAACTTTTTTTCTCTTGTTTAAAACCCAGTGAGCGGCGTGCACACCCATTTAGGCAGCGTAGAGAGTGCTTGCCAGCTTTGACACACCCCCTTCCTTAGCTGTGCTAAGCTAAGGGCAAGCCCGGGCCACAGAGCTCCAATAAGCTTACAGTATGCCTGACATACCCCCTTATGATGTCACCTTACTCTTAGGCTTGCACCTTGGTTTTCATAGTCCTACACGGTTGGGTGCTGGCTAGCACTGAGGGAAAATCTGTGATTCAGTATGGTTTTCCTCATTTGCACAGGATTACCTGCTAATGATGTCTCACATTATGCCTTTCCCCATAGCAACCACTAGTCACTGGCCATGTTGTCTTCTACCTGCCATTGGATATAATGGCAAAATCACTTATTTCAATTTTGTTTTCATTTTTGGCCTGATCCCGTTTGACCTCCGCTGCCCTATGCTTAAACGGCCGAAATCGGACAAAAAAAAAGTAAATTTTTTTTTGCAACCTTTTTCCATGCCAATGGGCATATATTTGGCCACTGGCAAACTTTCTACATCATATTCATCCTTTACTTGCAGCTGTCATTGCTCCGTTTTGTAATTTGCAGGAATGTACTTGGTTACTAACCGAGTACATTTCTGCAGATTACACTAGTCCTGCACGGACTGTTTCCAGCTTCCTGGTTCGCAAATTTACCTCATTTGCATGGTTTTCACCTGCAAATGGGGTAATTTGCATACAGGAGCCGGTTCCATGCAGGACTATTGCAGGAGCGCTCGTGCACATCAAACATACATGTACGTAGATCGCTCGGCCGCCATATTGGCTTCAGCAGCTCTTACACAGCTCCTGAATGCCATGTAGAGCTTGCTGAATCCAGGGGAATGTTTTTTGCTAGTAAACACGCTGCAAAACCAACCAGATAAGAATTCCAACACCTTTATTTTTCATCCCTTGTCTCATAAGGGACTTCATCAGAACAAAAATTCAAAAAGACTCTCTTCCACCTTTTTGCATATTTATCTGCTGTTGAAAATCATGTGACTACTTTCAGCCAATCAATACGGAACTAAAAAATAATGAAATCTCATCCAATCTCTAAAAATGTTACAATCCATAAAAACATATACTTGAGGCAATATAAAATCCTTGCATACATTAATCTCATTACCACTTAAAAAATCAATAGTAAATTAAAAAATGTTGTATATTTACATATTGAACTTCATTTCTTCAAGACATTCTATTGTTGTTAACTCAATGATAACTAAGTTGTGTGAAGCCATTCATTAGTTAAAGGAAAACAAAATAAAAATTTTAATACCTAGTGTCATAAATACGGTCTATAATTTAGCTGACCACAATTTCAATACAGGTTAAATTTTTACTAATTAATTTAACCATGGGGGCACTGTGGTGTCTAATTTAAACTCTCATAATAATTCCACATATTCTAACAGGGTTTCCCAATGTCCCCCCCTTGGGTCTTTGTTAACCTTCTCAATTATATAAAATTTATAAAAAAAAATCATTATAAAAAGGATGATCCAGGTTTAATAAATTAATCTGTGGACTATTTAAATAGGTCAGCTTATTTTCTTAAATTCATCAATGCATTCCATGAAAGGAGGGAAATTACTTATTTGAATGTTACTATTAAAAAGGAGGATAATGGCTTTGTGTCATATATTTATAGAAAGTTAACCTTTTCAAATAGTTATTTAGATTTCTCTAGCTGACATCCTGTACACGTACCTCCCTGGACTACATGAAAAAAGACATAGAGGAGCTCTCTGATTATGTAGCCCAGGCAGGTATGACCCTGACCCTGAGCAGTATCCTTCCTTCACCAAGAATGATGCCACAATATAGAGACAAGATGATCAGCTTTAACAATTGGCTTAATGTCTGGTGTCATTCAAAGGGGATCCAGTGTCTGTCTGCCTGGAATGACATGCTTGACAAGCCACGCTGCTTCGCAAGGGACGGCTTGCACCTGTCACCCCTGGGATTCCGGATATTGGCTAAGGCTCTTGCCACCCCCATAGTGCCTTTTTTAGGCAAGGCTCAAATTCTAAACCTACCACCCTAGAAAACAAAAATGGGAAGAAACTGAGGGTAATGCTGCTCAATGCCAGAAGTCTAAATCTCAAAATGCACGCACTCGAGGCCCTTCTCAGTATGGAGAACATCGATGTCTGTGCTGTAACTGAAACCTGGTTCAAGGCTCCTGAGAGCACCCGCACTATTAGGTTTTACCTCATATCATGCGTTCCGGCCCCAAAACCCGGACCACACCACAAAAGGAGGGGGTGTATCCATATTCATAAAGGAAACCCATACCTCCAGGTTGGTGGCAACGCACAAAGCTTCGGAAACCATCCAGGTGCAACTAACCATAGGCAAAACTGCTCTACAAATTGTAGCATGCTACAGGCCACCCTCTCAAACTCAGGAACCCCACACAGCCTTCCTGAAGACACTGGAGGGTATAAATGTATCTCCAAACACCATCATATTGGGTGACTTCAACTATCCGAATATAGACTGGGAACATTACTCAAGCCCTAACTTTCTAGCCCAACAGTTCCTGGAGTTCATAAATTCAAATGCCATGGAACAGCTAGTCACTGTTCCCACGAGAGGAGAAAATATACTAGATCTCATTATCACAAACATGGGGACAAAATGCTCCACACCGGAAGTATATCCCTCATTGGTGAGATCTGATCATAAACTAATCTCACTGGAAATCCACATCCCGCCCCCACCCCAAACAAAAGACCACAGTGAAGAACTTCTCTAAAGCAAACTTCACACTACTCAAGACTGGTGTGGTATCCTTCAAGGCCCCTGAGCCAGTGGAAACCACAACCCAAGCTGTGGAAGCCCTTACAAATGCCTTCTATGAACACCTCCAGGACTGCATGGATCAGGCAATCCCAAATAAAACCAAGACTCTTTCCACAAAGGGCAAACGTCCAGTCTGGTGGACCCCAGCCATTAACAAACTTTACAATAAGAGGAGAAAGCTATTACATGATAGAACAAAATCCATAAAAGGGAAGTCACCCCTGATCATTATTAGTAAAAAATACGAGCACTCATAAAATCAACTAAGGCCAATTTTGAGAGAAAAATTGCCATGGATTCAAAGGACAATCATAAGGCCTTTTTCAGCTATGTTAGGAACCTGGGTGGAAACTCCCAGATATGCTCAGAATTAGTCCAAAATGATACAAAAATCACTGAACCCACAGACATTGCCAACATACTGGCAGACAGGTTCAGTGCAAACTTCACCCCCCTCTCCCCCCCTAAAGGAGACATAACTATCCCAGCGGAGTGTAGCCTCCCAGACATCTCAAATGCGCAGGTGAAAGCTGCTCTCTCTAAAGCTAAAAACACAGCATCAATGGGACCATATGGTGTCCCTGGCTGTGTGCTACATGAGCTAAATGAGGAATTAAACCCGCACATAAGGCAGCTGTTTAATCTCAGCCTTACCACAGGATACGTGCCCAAGGAGTCGCGTACGGCAACTGTGGTCCCACTCCACAAAGGCGGTGCCTCTACGGTCCCTGGTAATTACCGCCCCATAAGCTTAACAAGTCTAGTCTGCAAAGCTATGGAGAGGATCATAATGGAGCTCATAAACAAAGATATAGGGGACTTGCAGACATTGGACCCGACCCAGTTTGGCTGCGTCAAGGGCAGATCATGCCTATTGAACTTGGTCGACTGCTTCGAAACAGTCACCAAGGCCATTGATGAGGAAAGGCAGTCCATACAGTCTACCTTGACCTTGCAAAGGCTTTCGACACAATACCCCACTCTGGTATTGTAGAAAAACTTACCAGCTTAAATGTAAACCCATATGTCACAAGATGGGTTGCAAACTGGCTTAAGGACAGAACCCACAGGGTTAGAGTTGCTGGCGCTATGTCAGACTCCAAGCCGGTCACAAGTGGTGTCCCACAGGGCTCGGTCCTTGGCCCCCTATTGTTCGGCATCTACTTCTCAGAAGTACAGGCCAACGTGGGAGGACTTTGGCTGACAACGTTTGCAGACGACTGCAAACTGGGCGCCATAGTGGAAAGTGCATCTGACACGGATACCCTTCAGAAGGGACTCACGGAAACAGATAGCTGGTGCCAGAGCCATGGCCTGAAGTTAAACGCCAAAAAATGTATAGTCATACCCTTCGGGAAAAACAAGGTAACCCCAAGCTACCATATAGGTGGCAATCCACTAAGCACAGAAGAGGTTATCAGGGACCTGGGGACCCAGGTTGACAGTGGCCTTTCTTTGACACTCACGTTGCTAAAGTGGTTAGAAAGACCTTCTACATTGCCCACCTGATCATGAAGGGATTCACATCCAGATCTAGTGAGGTCATTGTTCCCCTGTACTCTTCACTTATCAGATCAATGATCGAGTACAATGCCCCATTCGGGATGTATCTCACCCGACATCTGCAGCAATTGGAGAGACCCCAAAAGTTCCTCACTAAAAGGATAAAGGGACTCCAAAATCTGTCATATGCTGCCAGATTGAAGAAACTCCAGCTCTATTCAGTTGCATACCGTCTGCTCAGAGGTGACATGTGCCTGACATACAAGGCCATGTCCAACCCGGAATTAATGGACATGCTCCACCTCAAAAAATCCAAATCCACCAAAACCACTAGATCAAGTGACTTAAACCTTAGCACGGATATAAATAGGACATGCTGGAGGGCTAGATTTATCACTCAGAGACTCCCTATGCTGTGGAATAAAATCCTGGTCCATGTGAGGCAGAGCACCACGCTGGCTCTGTTCAAGAGAAATCTTGACCTGTGGATGGGAGATCGTAGGTTTATCTCGGGAATCATCTCTGTGTCACTGCTGGACAGAGGCACAACAAACTAATGGGAACAGTATTTTTTCATATAAGGGGTGGAGTAAGCCACAAAAATTTGGGCTAGGCTTATAAATGCCTTAGGGCAGATAGCCTAGTATAAACCTATGAACTATAAGAGAAATACAGAGAAGGGGCAATTCATAAGATTGGCAGGAATGATTTCAAAGAGAGAGTAATTTATGAAAGAAAAAGTTAAGTTGGGAAAATGCTTTTTTGATAGAGGTTACCAAATGAATTTATCTTCCCAATTAGTTCCTACGTGGGCAGATGAATGAAGAGGTAGATACAAACCTTTGCTGGGGATAAAACTATCTAATCCTGACAATGGGGTGGATGAAATTACACAAGTCGGTGAAAGTTTTGAGACGTTTCAAGTTAAAAAAACAGATGGTTTGGAAAGAGTTATGGTACTTCAATATATCAACAACTCTGGATGCATTAGAGAAATTATTAAGGCAAACTGGAACATTTTTAAGGTAGACAACTAGTTAAAGCCTTTGTTTGGAGACGCCCAAAAATGTGTGTATAAAAACAGTCCAAACTTAAAAGCATACTTTGAAAAACAGAGTGCTGGTAATGTTGGACAGGGCACCATTAGGAAAGTGGGGACAGAAACCACTAAATGTGGATGTTGCAACCAATGCCAATATACTTACAAAGATGAACAATTAGCACTGAATAACAGTATCAAGTCAACATTTCAATCTGTTAAAAGTAGTTGTGGTACTTGTGGGGTAGTTTACCTGGCAGTGTGCTCAGGTTGTCACACATTTTATGCAGGGAAAACAGAAAGAGCTTTCAGAAAAAAAGGATTTATGAACATTATTATGCGATATACAAAGGCAATATTATCAACTCCCTTTACATGCATTCCACTATGTGTGAGAAATGGAAAAAGTATTATTATTATTTTTTTTCTAATTGAGAAGGTTAACAAAATCCCGAGGGGTGGATATTGGATATTGGTAAACCCTGTTAGAATATAGGGAATTATTATGACAATTTAAATTAGACATGACAGTGCCTCCACGGTTAAATGAATTATTAACAATTTTACCTGTGTTGAAATTGCAGTCAGCTAAATTATAGACCATTTTTATGCCACAAAGTATTAGCAATTTATTTTGCTTTCCTTTAACTAATGAATGGTTTCATACGATTAATTTATCACTGATTTAACAGCAAGAGTGCTTAGAAGAAACAAAATTCAACATGTAAATGTACAACAATTTTAATTTACTATTGATTTTTTAAGTGGTAATAACATTAATATATGTTTTATATATATATATATATATATATATATATATATATATATATATATATATATATTTCTCTTAAATGTATATATTTTTATGGACTAACTTTTTTTAGTGATTGGATATTTCATGATTTTTTAGGTCAATATTGATTGAAAATATTCAAGTGATTGACAACTGGATATATACTTATATGCAAGAAGGGGGAAGAGATCCTTTTTTGAATTTTGTTCTGATGAAGTCCTTTATGATACAAGGGATGAAAAATAAAGACGTTAGAATTTTTGGGTTCCTATCATATGATCAAAGTCTTAAAACTTCAAATTATTAAAGATCAAACTTTAATGATTGAAGTTTTAAAACTTCGAATCACATAACGGATATCACCATACAGTGTGGAAAGGGAAGATTTCCCTTTACTGCACTGTAGTGCAATCTCGCGTTGGTATATTTAAGTGGCGGGGGGTGTGGGGGGTGCAGGGGGGCTTGCATTTTTTTATTTTATTTCGAATTTCCGAGACTTCGATCATTAAAGTTCGATCTTTAATGATTTGAAGTTTTGGAACTTCAATTATATGACATAGACCCGAATTTTCATCTGGGTTGTGGTTCTGCAGTGTGTTTGCTACTGAAAGCCACAGCTTTTCATTTGATTACTTGTACTTTCAAGATAAAAAAAAAATATATATATAATGCTAATAGCAAGAGCAATCTAACTTATCCATAGAAGCAAGACACGCAGCACACACGTTTACATTTTCTAATTGATATAACCCCAATGAGCATCACCATTCCTTATTTTCAAACTACAATGTAAAATGTTTAATGGAAACCCTGAGTGTTTGTTGAAAACACATAGTGCTTACACATAAACAACATACAGAAGACTGGTATATATAAAGCAGTGTGGTACGTAACCTTTGAAGAGATGATTCATTTGTATGTGCAATGAGTCACTAAACCTGGAGGTAGGAGAATATGCTGAGACACTGCACCCTCAGAATTAGTCTACATTCCCCACATTCTCACGTGCAGGTCTGCAGTTCTGAGGATCATAACTACAGTTCTCACTTTCAAGTGGCACCCAGACTGAATATGTACATGAATATAAACAATATATATATATATATATATATATATATATATATATATATATATACATATATATTCTCACTGTGCTCCCTTTAAAAACAATCACATAAATAAATAAATGCTTGACTAACCTTTTTATCTGAATATCATTGTTTAAATATTATTACTGTCTTTTTCTATATTTATGTATACTACATATACCACTACCACAGTTTTCAGAAAAATAAAGAAACATTTTAATATTCAAAAATATTAGAAGCATTAGATGCAATATAAACTGCTCATCCCTGCAGGCCTAATTTACTGTTCCTGATAATGGGAAAGGACTAAGAGGAGCATGAATGCCCTTCCCAAACTCTGGTCCCCATGTCCATAAACAGGTAACCCTTGACAAAGGTCTTTGTATGTCACTGATGACTTACATACAGTGCTAGAAAGGAGAAATGTAAGTATCTTTTTTACTAGTATCTTATGTTGTGTCTTCCTTGCTTCTACACTGGGAGTTAAAACATTGTCTTAGCATCAGTAAACATTAACATCCCATTTCTAGTGGTAAAGTCTAAAACACAATAGACTAAGTAAGCATGTCAAACATGCATTCTTAGTTCACCAGCTGCCCTTTTGTCATCCCATTATTCACCTCTCATCCTTACCTTTTTGCTTCTTTTTCCAGATAACCACTGCGATTACGGCAGTAAGGATCACAGCAACAGCAGCAATAATCCCAGCAATGAGTGCAATATTGGATGTTTGATCTGAAATGAATAGTAAAGTATTGAGATAGAATTAGACAAACATCAGAAATCAGGCTTGTGATTACACTGATACCGATCTACTTAGTTTGTTATATATCATTTTTAGAAATCAGTGAGAAATATTTCAATAATTGTATGCTGGTGCAGGGGACATGAATGCATTTTGTATTTTTATCTCATGAAAACTGCAGACTTCACTGACAATCTGAGAAGGGGGACATGGATTGAGCACATCGGAAGGCAGTCATACCTCATGGATAACCCTGCCAACGAATATACCAGTGTTTGACTACAGCACAGAACTTCTTAGGAATTTGCTCAGTAGTAGCCATGGACATACATGTTGATCAGTGCCCGGAATATCCACGGTACTAAGTTATAACAGATTTACCTATACATAGTCTTGGACCAGTTGCTACATAATGCTATAAACATAGTATGCTACAGCAAGCAGCATCCAGTTTACCAGCACTGGGTACATTTTCAGAACCTTCATGTCAGATACTATACAGCTGCCTGGCTAGAACACTGGGCTTGATGAGATCTGGACCAGTGACTAGGAATCCAGATCAACAGCTTGTTTAAAATCAACTGACCTTGACTTAACTTAGGAACAACAAATAGTTTTTCATTCAAAATGTTATTTACTGCTATGACCTTGTAATTGCAATTAAAAACATTTTACAGTTTGCCTTAAACAGAGTTTCACAGACTTGTTTTTCTAACTAGAAAAGTAATAATAAATGTAGATAATTAA
>NC_056743.1:693696952-693849452 GCF_019279795.1 Protopterus annectens
GTGGAAAGGCATACAGGAATGACTAACTTCAGACAAATAAACAGGGGCCAGTGCACTGTATCCTGGCCAGAAAAGCAACCAATCATATCCCACATTCTGTCAGAGAAGCTTCTAGTGACACAGAATCAAAGCAAAAGAAACAAGTAAAATTGAAAAGAAAGTGAAAGCCTGTCATGCATTATGAAGAATCTAATCTTTCATAAGAAGTTTTACCAGGAAATTATACTTTTTATGTCATGTACAAATGTTTATGACCTCTTCAGGTTCACTCTTAAGGTCATAATTATTAGTACACACATCTTAAAACATAAGCTACTGGTAAAACTTGATATTTGTTATTATCTGTATTCAGCTTGCAAGGCGATTTTTCATCCCACAGTATAACAGGTTACTAGCAGGATAGAAAATACATGCAATGCAGTATGTGCTGTAAAAGATCACTACCCCAAAAGTTCTTAGGACTATACAGTGATGGTTTCTGCAGGAAGACTTACAGCAAACTTACATTGTCAAACAGAAATTCCAGTTACACATAAGTGCTTTGTGTAGAGCTGTAACAACCTGCCTCACACAGCAGTATAAGTACATAGGTAATGGTATAAACCTCAGCAGTAACTTTACTTGAAGGAGACAAACAACATTTTATTATCTAAATTATTATCATTTTCTAAACCACTTGTCCTAGTGACAGCCTCGATAGCAGCAGCCTGTGTAGGGTGGACCAGAATCCCTATCCCAGCAATAGTCTGCAGTTCATCCAGTGGGATAATCTCTCATGGATCTGCCCTATGGCCTCATCCCAATGGGTTGTGTCTAGTATACGTCCTACTGGACGTGCCCAGGGAGCATCTTCCAAGGTGCCCACACCACCTCAACTGACTACTCTTCATGGCTGAGCACTGGCTGTATTGTATTCCAAAGTCCTCTTGATTTATTGAGTTCCTCATTCGATTTTGGACTGTGATCACAGCTAGTTTGGAAAGGAAACTCATTTCTGCTGCTTGAATCTGTGATCTTAATCCTCTAGTCAATACCCAAGGTTCATAATTGTAGATGAGGACAGGAACAAAGTCTGGTAAATTGAGACTTGCTTCCTGTAACTCAGCTGTCACTTTTCTACAACAGAATAATGTCTACAGCACTGTTATCACTTTTATACGTAACTGCTGTTCAGTTTCCTTATCCCTTCATCTACTGATGTGTCTCCTGATCCCTTCTATCTTAACTTGTGAAAGGATCCCAAGATACTTAAACTCCACTACTTGGGGTAACTGCTACTTCATTACCTGCTAAGATCAATCCACACTTTTTAAGGGGAGAGCCATAACCTCTGACTTGGATGCACTTATTTTCATATTACCTATTTTACAATTATTAGCAAATAACTCAAGGACATCTTGGAGATTACAGTTACTTGAGGTTAAGAGGACAAGACTTTCTGCAAACAACAAATATACAACTGTAATATCATCAAACTGGATATTATCCGGTCTTCATCTGTCCCTTGATATCCTGTCCATGAAAATCACAAACAGGAGGGAGGCGTCAAGGCACAGTCTTGGCAAAGCTCTATGCCCACCAGGAAAGAATAGCAAACAACAGTGGCCTTTGATACTGTACTGTTTCACTGCTTCCTGCAGGATACTCTTGGACACCTAGTGACATGCTTTCTTCATGTCCACAATACACATATGGACAGTATTTCCAAATACCCATAACCTTCCAGTAGTTGTGCAGGGGCAAACAGTTCCATGGCCAAAATGGAATACGCACTCCTCCTCTGAATCAGAGGGTTTACTGTTGTATGACTTCTCCTTTCCATACATACATACATACCTATAAATATTTCAAGCACAGGATTAATGCCCTTCTAGCCTGCCAATATACCAAAACAGTTGTTCTCATAACAAGTGTCCAGGCAGTTCTTAAAAATATCTAAACTAGTACTTGCTTTAATGTAATTTGGTAGTCTATTCCATGCATCAGCTGCTCTCAGAGAACCAATCAGTATACTTCTTATTCCTGTACAATCTTCTACATAGGTCGTCTGATGATTCTCTACTATTTTTTGATAAGCCCAAACATTCCCAGAGGTACCTGTCTCTAAATGTCCTATATACCTGAATACGATCTCCTCTTAAATATCTATAAGAGATACTTTACAAGTTTGGATATTTTAATCTTTCTTAATAACTTAAATTTTCACATCATGGATACCCTTGGTATATTTCCGCTGCACTCTTTCCAGTTTTCTCATGCTTGTGTTCTTATAAGGTTTCCATATTGTTATTCCATACTCAATTTTGGGTCTAGTGTAACTAACAAACAATGACTTCATCATTTCTGATTTCCTAGACTTTATAAATCTTTTTATACAACCTATAGTTCTATAACCATCATTTACCAATTGGTTGCTATGATTAGAAAAACTCAAAGGTGGATCTACCCATATACCCAGGTCTTTAAATGAATCTAATGTTTCAATTCATGTGTGCTGCATTAAGTATTCACCTTTCAATTTATATCTACCAAATCTCATATGCTTAGTTTTTGATGTATTTATCAGCATATTATTCTCCTTAGGTTCATAGGTAAGTACTAGGCTATCCGCCCAAGGGCATTTATAAGCCTAGCCAGAGTGTGTTGGCTTTCGCCACCCCCTTAGATTCTCTGACCAGCAGAGCCATTAGTTCCCTGCGCCTCTGTCCAGCAGAGCCACTGCAGTGATCCCCGGGGTAAATTTTCTGTTTCCCATCCACCCGTCAAGGTTTCTCTTGAGTGCAAGTGAGGGGCTCTGCCTGATGTATATTGGAATCTTGTTCAAAAGCATGGGGAGTCTCTGGGTCAGGAATCTATCCCTCCAGCACATCCTATTTATCGTTGTGGTAAGGTTTATATCCCTAGAGCATGTGGCTCTCAGGGGTTTGTTTTTTTTAGGTGGAACGTGTCCATCAATTCTGGGTTGGACATGGCCTTGTATGTCAAGCAGAGATCACCTCTAAGTAAGCGGTATGCAACCGAGTACAGCTGGAGTTTCTTTAGTTGGGCTGCATAGGTCATCTGTTTGAGGCCAGTAATCCTCTTGGTGAGGTACTTTTGTGGTCTTTCCAGCTGTAAGGTACATCCCAAACGGGGTGTTGTATTCTATAATGGGTCTAATAAGTGATGAGTAGAGAGGCACAATCCTTTTGAGATTAGGTGGGCCACATAGAAGGATTTTCTAACCACCTTGGGAATATGATTATCAAAGGAGAGACTGCTATCTACTTGGGTCCCCAGATCCCTTATTACATTTTCTGTATTTAGGGGATTACCACGTATGTGGTAGTTCATGGGTACTTTGTTTTTTCCAGTGGAGATGACTATGCACATTTTGGCATTCAGCTTCAGGCCATGATTTTGACACCTGGTATACGTCTCAGTGAGACCCTTCTGGAGGGTGTCTATCAGCCAGAGAATCAATTATGGCCCCTAGTTTGCAGTCGTCTGTGAACTTGGTCAGCCAAAGTCCTCCTGTGCTTGCCTGTACCTCTGAGAAGTACATACCTAACAGGAGGGGTCTTAGGACTGAGCCCCGGGGGACGCCACTTGTAACCGGTCTAGAGTCGGACCTAGAATCTGCAACTCTCACTGTGTGGGTTCTGTCCGTGAGCCAATTTGCAACCCATCTCATGACGTAGGGGTTAATGTTCAGGTTGGTGAGTTTGTCTATAATAGCAGAATGGGGAATGGTGTCAAAAGCCTTTGCAAGGTCTAGGTAGGCTGTGTGGACCTCCTTACCCTCATCTAATGCCTTAGTAACTGTCTCAAAGAAGTCCACCAGGTTTAGAAGGCATGATCTGCCCTTAACAAAGCCAAACTGGGTGGGGTCCAAAGTCTGGAGGTTCCCAATGTCTCTGTTAATGAGTTCCATGATGATGTGCTCCATAGCCTTGCAGACCAGGCTAGTCAGGCTTATAGGGCGATAGTTCCCGGGGTCCATTGTGGCGCCACCTTTGTGGAGTGGGATAACTGTTGCTGTGTGCCACTCTGTGGGTATGTAGCCTATAAAGAGGCTGAGTTGGAACAGTGTGTTTAGGTGAGAGGTTAGTTCATTTTGGAGCTCCTGTAAAATGCAGCCTGGGACACCGTCCGGTCCCACTGAAGCTGTGTTTTTAGCTTTGGATAGGGCTGTTTTAACCTGTGTGTCGGTGATTGCCGGGGCCTTACATTCTTCAGGTATGGTTATGGGCCCTTTAGGGGGTGAGAGGGGTGAGAAGTTTGCACTGAACCTGTCTGCCAAAATGTTGGCAATATCAGTCAGTTCCGTGTATTTTGTGCCATTCTGCACCAACGCAGAGCAGATCTGAGAGTTTCCAGTTAGGTTCTTGACATAGCTAAAGAACGCTTTGTGGTTACCTTTGGAGTCCTTGGCAGTTTTTCTTTCGAAGCTAGCCTTGGATGATTTAATGAGGGATCATAGTTTCTTGCTGATACTGATCAGGGATGCCTTTCCTTTTAGGGATTTTGCTCTTATCTGTACTAGTTTCCTCCTCCTACTGTAGAGCCTGTTTATGGCAGGGGTCCACCAGACTGGTTTCCTTTTCTTGGAGGAGCGAGTCTTGGTTTTACTTGGGATAGCACAATCCATGCATTCCTGCAGATGGTCATAGAGTGCCTTTGTATAGGTTTCAGCAGCTTACACAGCATTGTCCATTGGTGTGGGGGCTGTGAATCTTTCCACCTCAGTTATAAGCAATGTGAAGTTTGCTTTTGAAAAGTTTTTCACAGTGGTTTCCTTGATTGGGTTTGGGGGCGGAATGCGAATATCCAGAGGGATTAGTCTATGGTCTGATCTAACCAGCAAGGGGTTGATGTCAGGTGTGGAACACCGGTCGCCCATGTTAGTGATGACCAGGTCCAATATGTTGTTCCCTCTGGTGGGGGTGTTGACCAGTTGATCTAGGGCATTCGAGTTTATAAATTCTAGGAAGCGTTGGGCAAGGGAGTTAGTACTTGAGTAGTTCTCCCAGTTAATGTTTGGGTAGTTGAAATCACCCAGTATTAGGGCATTTGGCAGAACCTTCATATTTCCCAATGTCTCCAGAAATGCGGAATGGGGGTCCTGGGTCATGGTGGGTGATCTGTAGCAAGATACAATTTGGATTGCAGTTTTGCCCATTGTTAGTTGCACTTGGATGATCTCTGATGCATCGTGCTGTGCCACTAACCTGGAGGTATGAGTATCCTTGATGAATATGGATACACCCCCGCTTTTTGTGTTTCGGTCCGAGTTCTGTGGCTGAAAGGCATGGTATGAGTTACAGCCTAGTAGTGCTGGGGTGCTCTCTGTGCCCAAATGGTCAATTTAGTCAAGTTTTTTTGCAAACATGCTGTATCTGTAACACATATAATCAGTTTACCAAATTTCAGATCATCTGCATAAAGTGAAGAGCACCTCAGATGAAAATGTTAGGTCTGAACAATACAATCTAAACAAGAAGGGCTTAGGACAGAGCCCTGAGAAACACCCTGTTGCTCATCTGGTCAGGATAAAACAGATGAACATTCGTGGGTTCTGTTCAAGCAGCTTTATTATGTACAAACACATCATGATTGAGGCTTAGTAACTTTAACTCAGAGAAACTTAGAAACAATCTGGATATATTCACATTGTAAGGAAGCAGGAACAACAATTTATGACCTTTGAAAATAACACCATCTTCCATTAACATCCCATCTCTGTAAGGAAAATAAGGTTGCACTTCAAGCAGTACACTGGATTGCTTTGACGGCCATCCTACACTGATGTAGTGGTTGAGCTTTTGCAAAACTGGATCAGTCTTTGTATAATCTTTCAGCTCATCAAGTTTCGTGGTAGAAAAATTATGCACTTCCATGACATTGAAGTCACAGTTCTCTGCATCAAGCTGTTCCGTTGTATTTCTGGGTGATGTGGATAAAGTATCAGCCAGATAAAGAAGTTTGCCTTTTGTATAAACCATTTTGAAGTTGTACTCCTGCAATTTGAGCATCATTCTTTGTTATCTTGCTGGAGCAGAAGGCATAGGTTTCTTTAAAATAGTGACTAGAGGTTGATGATCAGTTTCAAATTGGACAGCTTGACATAAATATAATCAGGAAATTTTGAACATGCGAACACAATTGTTAAAAGATCTTTTTCAATTTGAACTTATTGCATCTCAGTTTGGGTAAGAGTTCTAGATGCATAGGCTACTGGTCTGCCCTCTTGAAAAATAAGTGTGCCAAGACCAAATTTTGAAGCATCACAGGAAAGAATGACTGGTTTATTGATATATCTTAATGTAGGTGGAGTGGCAATTTTCTGCTTAAGGTCTTCAAATGCTCTCTGGTGCTATTCGACCATGCAACATTTTTGCACGTCAGCTCTCTTAAAAGTGCTGTCAACTCACTGAGTCTTGTATGAATTTGCCCAAATAGCTGACCATACCAAGAAAACCTTGTAGAGCATGAACATTATCTGGTGCTGGCATCTCAAGAATGGCTGCTTGCTTGGACGAGTCTGGCTGCAAGCCAGTGCTAGTAAATAAATGACCTACATATGTAACGTCTAGTAGTCTGAATCTGAACTTCAGAGGAATGAGCAGTAAGTTCACTTCATGTGCTCTGTCTAGAACTTTCCTGAGGTTTCTGTCATGCTCTATTTCACCACTGTCTCCAACCAATAAATCATCTACTATTATGGAACAGAGATAACCTGAAAAAATTTGGTCCATTGCATGCTGAAAGACTTCACTTGCAGAATTTATTCCAAATGGCATCTTGAGGAATCTCTACCTTCCAAATGGAGTACTGAATGTAGTCAGTAGTGAAGATCTGGGATCAAACATTACTTGCCAAAATAAACTCTTTGTATCCAAGACAGAAAAAAACAGTGACATTCGGTATTACGGCTGTGACTTCCTCGACTGTTCGCATAGGATGTTGAAATCTCTTTAACGCTTTGTTCAAATCTTTTGGGTCAATGCATACTCTGATTTTGTCCAAACCTTTTTTTGTGAGCTGCTACCATGGAAGACACCCATTCAGTAGGTTCTGTAACTGGACAAATTATACCTTGTCATACCAGTTTATCCAACTGAGCTTTGACTTTGCTCTACATAGATGTTGGAACTCTTCTTGCTGGTCTAACGACTGGACTGACCTTCATGGAATACACAACTGTAATTTGCCTAGCTTATCCTCGAAAACATCAGCATATTCTCAGAAAATAGTATCAGTGAAGCTAGAACTGGGACATGTGCTTATATGATGGACTTCCTTGGCAAAGGAAAGCAAATTCATTCTCAAACAGTCTCTGAGACCTAATAATGACTGGACAGGTCTTCAGACTACATAGCATAATAACTTGCAACTGTTCCCAGCCAAACAACTTGAAAATACTACTGAGCCGTCGGTTTGAATTTCTTCAACTCCATAAGCAACAAGTTGTGCACGACTGGCCACATTAAGTTGCTCACCAGCTCTCACTTTAGCAAATGTTTCTGCTGACATTACCATTACACTTTGAACCTGTGTCTGCTTTGAGCTCGGTGGGTGGGTTTGCCATGGATTAGGACAGTACAAAACACTTCACTTTTTGCCAGTAAATCTATTGTATTAACCTTTTCACCAACTACTGATACACCATCTACACAGAAAGTAGAGTTGCATCTTTCTATATGATCAACTTGCTTTTTAAGTGACCTTTCTTTGTAACTGAGTGAGGTTTACTTGATTTACAAAACTTTTGAAACGGATTCAATTTTTTACACTTGTGACATTGCTGACCAAATGCTAAGCACTTTTTTCTTTTACGACGCATGGCTGGTACCACAATTGTGACGGTTAACAATAAAGCTTGACTTGGGTTTTGCTGATTCACCCTTGTACTGCACTGTGAATGTTCCTTTAACTGAACTAGTCTCAGAACTTACAGGAAGACTATGGGACTTCCTTGCCACACACGCAGGGGCTGCAGCTGCCATGTGATTAGGCCTGTTTCTGCTTGCCACATGCTGCCTTTTTTACATTTGCTCTGGAGCCTACTGAAACCATGCTCTTATCACTTGCAAGCATACTTGTGAGCCTTTCTGTAACTTCATGGATTTGACAAATCTCAATAGATTTACTCAGCATTAAGTCACTGTCATGAAGCAAAATCTTTTTCACTGCAGCACTATTAATACCACACACAACACTGTCCTTTATTAACTCATCTTTTAAATCACCAAACCTGCACATTTTAGCTTTTTTCCTCAGATCAGTAATATAAGCTGCAAAAGTTTCTCCTGGCTTTTGATCTCTTGTGTAAAACAAATACCTTTCTAATGTAACATTTGTCTGGGGGTTGCACGCTTCTCTGAATTTGCATTTCAAACACTCTGGGTCTTTCCTTGATTCAGCCTGTATAACTACAGGATAGTTTTCACCCTCTCCTTCATATACTGCTGGTGCATACACAAATGAACACTCTCTTTCAATGGCCTCTGACCCAGTTAGGTTTAGCAAAATGAATGTCCTGGTGCATGCATCTTTATCAGAATAAGCTGCTTGTATGAAAATATCATACTCTTGCTCAAATATGCTCCAATTCTCTGCAATATCCTGATCAAATACAAGTGGACTTGGTCTGCGAAATGCCTCTGCCATCTTAACACAGCAAGTATGCTCGACCACATACATATATATATATATATATATATATATGCCAGAAATTTATGCCAGTACTTGTAACTATGCCAAATAGCACAATAAGCCTCTGAATAACTGAACTTTGCAAAATACTTTGTGAAACAAGTATCTGTGGCACAAGAACACTCTTGAAATTACTGTACTTCGAGAAATCACCTCTTGGTGTAAGAGACATTTCAAAATAACTATACTGTGTGAATAAACTGGGCAGCAAAAGAAGCTCACGGTAAGAAACATTTCGAAGTAACTGCACTTTGCGAATAAACATTTAGTAGCACACTGAAACACTTCCAAAATGGCTGTACTTTGCTAAATAACTCTTTACAGTACAAGAAACACGCTGTAATGGCAGACGTTTGCGAATAGATATATCCAGCACAAGAAACTTTTTGAAATGGTTGTATTTTGACTGCACTTCATGAAACAGTTGCACTTTGCACACAATAAATTCTTCGGATTAAATGCACATTAATAAACATACACTGTAAGCACTTTTACACACTTTGCAATACTTCAAATAACTCCAGTTATGCCCTGAATAGCTTCAGTCAATACAAAATAGTAGTTTATGCCAAAACACTCTAATTTGCCAAAAAACATGCAGTCATCTTGCTTTATTTATGCTTAATGTGCCCTTTATTATATTTGTTTTGCCCATTTAATCTCTTTTTCCTGTGCTTGCTTTACTGTAAACATTTTCATTTTGGAATTCTGAGGTGACTCTAAACCTCCTATGTGCTTTTCAGATAATCATTTTATCAAATATCTTAATTTTGAACATTTCATTTAATTAAACTTTTTGTGCCTTTTTTTTAATACTGCATTCTGTGCCCTTGTAATGCTCCATTTCATCTTTTTTAATAAAATAATCATGTGCGCAAGTTTTCATTACTTTTAGCTTGTTTCTGGCCCTTTTTTGCTCTCACTTTTCTTAATTTATCTTAACTGTTAAATCTGTACCTCATAGCTCTGAAAAGCAGTCTCTGGAATCCCGGTTCTCACACCATGTCGCTCATCTGGTCAGGATAAAACAGATGAACATTCGTGGGTACTGTTCAAGCAGCTTTATTATGTACGAACACAACAGGATTGAGACTTAGTAACTTTAACTTAGATAAACATATAAACAAACTATCACACTCATACATGTTCACACTCTGGCTGTACTCTCCAAATGGCAGTGAAGTTAGCATGCACTTGCTATTTATATGCAAGTGCTGTGCTTGGAAATCATTCTTAAAGGTACAACACACATACATATTCTACAAGCCCTGTCTATAACCAAAAATTTCACCTGTCCAGTTGTGGTATGATACTTGCCATGTTCTATTTGCAAGCCATGCAGCTATCTATCTTATCAAGAGTACATTGATATCTAATCCAATAAAATGAAAACACCTCCAAAAGTTTAATCCTGGTAACTCGGCTCTTCGCCTTCATGGGATAGTTTTCCATCAAAATGCAACAGCTTAAATAATGAACAAACATTCTTAATTACTTCTTAATATGCCCATCCCATCAATTAAACAACTGAAACACTTGAAAATGGTGAAACAAACCAATACAGAAACCCAGCATAAAATGCAATATTAAATATTCTCTCAAAATGTTATAAAGACATTATTTAACATGAAAAAATAAACTTTTATCTGGTGATTCATCCACTTCATTTGTGTGTTTTACATTGATATGTAGTTGGTCTAATTTACTGATCAGTGTTTTGTATAGGATCCTGTCAAATGCTGAAGTTAAATCTATGAATGAAAAATTGTGCTGTGATGTAATTTATTTAGATGTTATTATATTACTATAGAACATCATGTTACAGGTGGTAATATATCTATTTTCAACATATGCATTCTGATATACAGTTTCAAGTCCCAACCTATCCAATTCTGACAATACTTATCCACTATTACCTTCTCCATTATTTTTCCACATCATGAAAACAGACTTAATGGTCTGTATGACTTTGGGTTTGTCTTACTCCCCTTTTCCTTAAAGACAGGTTTAATAAGTGCATGTCTCCAATCTTGAGAACTCTCCCCATATTTATATGACCTAATACAGGAGTCAGCAACTTTTTAGTAGTGTTGTGCCAAAGTAATGTTGCAAAGTCAGTCAGTGTGCCAAAAGTTCCAGGATTGCCAAGCGACAAACAAAAAAAAAACTTGTTAATATAACTATTCTCCTCTTGTTGAGTATTCAATATTTTAATATACATAGAAACAAATAAGAAAACTATGTTTTATTTAAGTTCTGGACACATTTTGAAAAATGTTAAATTGTCAACTGTACATTTTAAAACAAAGTCCAACAGCTAGAAGAACAAAACTATTAAAATAAATCAAACATAAACCAGTTTATTAACATTTTAATATGAGTAATCATTGATTATTGCTGATCTGAGTCACCTTGGTTAATTGTTTAATATCAGGTGTACATTTGGTCACTTTCCTTTTCACACAAACTTCTGAACGCACACAGGTTAGGCAACTTCTCTGTGGACTCAAAACAGCTTTTATGTGTGAGAAAATTTGTTCACATGCGTAAGCTGACCCAAAAACCAAAAGCAGAGCAAATGCAACTTCCTTCAACTAGGTGAACACTTCAGGCAGGGATATCCAGCAGTTGAGGATGGCAGCCGACTTTTCCAAAATTCTATAAATGTTATCGTCCATTACTGTGATGACTTGAATTCGATGTGTTGTTTTTCAAAATTGTCAACATCCATCCACTCAAAAAAGATAAGTCAAATTGGGTGGTAGTAAGATCTATTAAGTCAGGCTTGATGAGGTAATAAAATATGGGCCAGTGAATTTAGAAGTCTTGACCTCGTTTAGCAAACTCTCCTTTGAGCGCTTCAATGTACTTCTGAAGCTCATCTCTGTTGACAGTAAAGCGATCTGAATGAGCCTTTACATTTGGAAAGTACTTGTAGGTGATAGTGGTAATATCATGGGAAAATAAATCGAATTTTGACGCAAATACATTCCAGTGCTCAAAAAGTTCAAGTACTGTTTGACCCCGTCTTTGTAAATGCAAGTTTTCAGCAAAAGCTCAAATCAGCCCTGGGAAATCCCAACTTTTAAACACAAGCCTTCCAGAAGAATTAATTATTAGGTGAATGTCATTGAATTGTTTTTAACAATTTTCTCTTACTTTGTGACCATCATTGTGAGGTGAGCACAGCTGCATTGAGCTCCATTCAGCTTCCAACTTGGAGAGCTTTAATGAAGTCAGCCACTAGGTAGGAACACACGCTACTTATTGTACAAGTTCCTTATTCCCTCTGTATACAAACAGGTGAGCTCCAGAGTCTAAGGTTAAAACTATTCCAAAACAAACCTTTAGTTCAGTCCCAATTCCCTTAGTTCTACTCATCCTTAAAGAGCTTGCTAGCAACATTTGATTTCTGTAAGCTGAAAAGCTCTAACATAGTGTATTATCTTACTTACATTTCCTGGCTCCTGATTGTCTTTTTCTTTTCTTTTTGGAATCCCTCCCACTGGGGTTGCTCTGCCCACTCCGTTCGCCCTTTGGGCTCACTCCTCTCCCCTGCCCCCATATCTCACCCGCCCCCAGTGCTTCTACTCTTGAGCATTAGGCTGACACTTCCTCACTCTATCCATCCAATTAAACGCATTTCCTGTTATCCTGTTTCCTCCTAGACCTATAACATGCTCGTACTTCACCTATCACTTCTTACTACACTCATATTACTATCTCACCTCACTACTTATCACAACACATTCCAAACACCCACTTTTCATCACACCACAAACCCACCTTACCATACTACTCCATGTACATATCTCACCATAAGTCCTACACTTGTCAATATTATTAGCCTCCAATATTTTCCATTTAAATTAATACCTAGTAAAGATAGTCACTAAAATCTTCAGTTATTCAAAAATGAGCTTATCAAACAATTGAAACTACTTACCAACATTACCTCTAGGCTACTGCTTAGTGGTGAGATCCATCCAATCCCTGGACTACTCTCAGATAACACCAACCCATCTAATCACTCTAGTCTCAACGCCCCCATACATCCAATCCTAAACAGAAAAAAAAATCAGACCTATTGCTAATGAACATTAATATTAGAAGTATAGCTAACAAACTGGACATCTAGCTACATACTCCCCATACATAGTCATAATCACTGAAACATGGTTAAAACAATTACAAAAGATAATGAAATACTACCCCCAGGTTACTCCATATTACGGGTGGATAGACTGAACAAAAGAGGAGGTGGAGTTGCTGTCCTCTTTAAAGACCATCTCACTTTAACTTTCCTTGAATGCAAAACCTGACAACTGGACAGTGCAGAAATCATCTATACCACACAAACCATAAATTCAAGAAAAACAATTAATATAATTGGCTGCTATATCCCACCTGGAAATAATGTCCCAGTTATAGAATGTCTATTTCACTGGGCAAGTAGTACCCTTAGTCAGGAGACATTCATACTGGGTGATTTTAATTTAGACCGGTTTGCATGCGATACAGATCACCCCATTGATCACACAAACTTGCATGGTTTTACACAAACTATTCAAAAACCTAACCGAATAGATAAAGCTAGTAAAAAACAATGCACATTGGATTGGATATTATTAAATAATTCCTCTCACTCATTCCAATCAGGTTGCCTTCCTGATGGTCTGAGCAACCACCTACCCACATTTCTTATACGACAACACATATTACCACCAAAACCTACTATGTTTAAACAACTGAGAAAAATAATTAACTTTAATCTTGACAACTTCCTAGCTGACCTACAAAGGTGCAATTGGTCTTCACTCAAGTACCTTGACCTAGATGATGCAGTGAACCACTTTAATAAATCTTTCTTAGATATATTAAATGCACATGGCCCTGTTAGAACTATCAGAGTAGACACTAGGGCCCTTCTGAAAATTAGAGATAAAGCCTGGGAACTATGGCATAAGACTAACACAGTAGTTTCTAAACAACAGTATCAGGAACTTAGAAATAGGGCAAAAAAACCCGCAAATAAAACAGGATAAAATAAATTTCTATCATAACATTCAAAACATATATCAAAAAAACCCTCAAAAATTCTGGCCGGCTATAAACTCAGTCCTTCACCCAGGAAAATGTACTACACCAATGCCAAAAATCCACAACAATTCCGACAGCATAGCTACCATTTTTAACAAACATGTTATTGAATCTATAATTGCCCTTTCCAAACAGCAAACTCCTACTCCTGATACCAAACCAGCCAAGTCTACAACTACCAATGCCCGATTCTCTTTCTCCCCAGTTCCTACAGCCACTATAAAAAAACTACTACAAAATCTAAAACCTACTACACTTGCCGTAGATAACTTACCCAGTGAATACCTGAAAAATGCAGCTGAACTATAGCCTTCCCAGTATCAATCCTTATAAATAAATCCATTCTCGAAAACAAGGTCCCTCAAATGTGGAAAATTTCCCATGTAATCCCACTTCATAAAGGGGGACCTTCCATAGAACTGACAAACTATTGGCCAATTGCTATTCTTTTACCTCTTTCTAAGCTACTCGAAAGGTGTATCATCTCCAGGTCATGAAATTCTTACTAACAAATAACCTTCTCGCAAACATTCAGCATGGGTTTCGCCCATCACATAGTACCACTACAGCTCTCTCATCCTTCACTAATACTGTAAACCGTCACAGGAATAACAACGTTGTATCTGCCATCTTTCTAGACCTATCAAAAGCTTATGATATGGTCTCCCATTCCAAACTAATAGATGTACTAACTGAACTGTCCTTCCACCATCTGCCACAGCATGATTTCATAACTATTTATCTGGCCGTCAACAATCTGTTCTATGGCAGGGTCACCTATCTCCATGCCTTCCTTTATCCATTGGTGTCCCCCAAGGATCTATCTTGGGCCCTCTCCTTTTCTCCCTCTTTACTAATAATCTACACACAGCTACTCCACATGGTTATATAATACAGTATGCAGATGATTCAACACTTACCTGTACTGCCACTTCTCTATCAACTCTTCATTCTCAAACACAGGAATCTTTCACTTCTGTTGAAACACGGGTAACCAATGCCCATTTAATCCTGAACCCAAACAAAACTAAATTATTACTCTTCCAATCTAACAAGACATCTGTCTCATGCCCAACATTTAACATAATAGCCAAAGACAATACTGTGATCTCACCATCAACCCATACAAAGCTTCTTGGAGTGGAAATAGACAATACCCTATAATTTGACTTCCATGTCTCCCTAACTATAAAAAAAGTCCATAAGAAACTTGGAAGTCTATATAGGTACAAAAGGTTCCTGACCACAATGGCCACAATTACATTAGCACAAACCCATCTGCTCTCTCTCTAATTTTAACTAATCTAAGGAAAACGGACTTATTTAAGCTAGAAGCATGTTATAATAAAAGTGCTAAGTTTGCATCTGACTGCCCATATCGAACACATCATTGTACAGTTTTAAGGATACTAGACTGACTTGAGCTTCCCAACATTATTCTTTTCAACCAACTCTCTCTTACTCACAAAATTGTAACACAACCAACTAGAACCCCTGCACTACAAAATCTCATCCTTCCTTACAGTTCCAGCAGACCACTTCGCTCTAACAATAAGACCTTACTCAGCGTCTCCAAGGCCAACAACACTGCAGGAGAATCTTTATTTTCCAACTATATATCTCGTATATGGAAATCCCTTCCTAAATCCATTCTCTCAATCTCATCCACTAACTACTTTAAGCCACCACTTAAAGCTTATCTAAAAATAAGTGGCTATGTTCCTGTACTAACTTCTCATGAGTGCTCTGATACATCATAGTATACCCAAAACATATCCAACTTCTCCCCCGGTGTTTAATCCTTTGTTCCTATCGACCTGTCTTAACCTTATATCTTGAAATAAGTCATACCTACAAATAGTACTAGCTATTTTCAAAGCCTAGGTTTTGTTGTCAAGATGTAGCAGATTTGTATGTTCTTATGTATAATACATTTTGTTTACTTTACACTTTAATAGTAACTGTAATGTGTGCATGAAAATTTACTGTTACTCATGGGGCTTTTCTCCCCGGGCCTCCACTGAAAAAGGACCTGTGTCCAGTCGGACTTTCCCGGCAAACAAATGTTAAACAAACAAATGTTAAATAAATAAATTAATCAATAAATAAATAAGTCATTCAGATGTTTAGTTATGTCAGCCAGAAACATCAGCTTGCACAACCAGTCGTCATCATTCAGTTCCGGGAAATGCTGTTCTTTTTCTTCATGAAACACCTTGATTACTTCTAGATTTGATACAAATCTGTTCAAAACATTACCTTGACTAAGCCAATGAACATTGCTGTACAATGGGAGGTCCATATATGCGCTCCCCATTTCGTGTAAAAGAGATTTGAATTGCCTGTGATTCAATGAAGAGCGAGAAACTATGAAGTTAACTATCCTGCAACAGTTTCCATTACAGAGTTCAAGCACCATGATGAAATCTTCACACACACTCTCCTGGTGTATAATGCAATGCAAGCTCAATACTTGAAGTTCAATATAATCCTGAAGAAGTTTAACAAATCCCTTGTTCTTTTTGACCATTGCAGGGGTGGCATCAGTAGTAAAACAGAATATTATATTTATGTCACTGTGCTGATTTTCGAAATAGCTTACAAATGCAGTTATAATATCCTCTCCCTTAGCTGTGCTAGCAAGAGGTATCAAGCAGCACGGTTCTTCATAAATACTGCTGTTCTCACAATATCACAACTATTGCTAGGCATGCCATGTCATTCTGTCTCTCAACTGATCTCGCAGAAGCTGGTATTTCTCAAATCTGAGACAGTATTGTTTCTTTATTTGATAAGTCACTAAACAAAATTTCAGCAATGCTAAAAAAGTTTCCTTGATGAATTCCCATCTGTGAAAGGTTTGGCCTTTGAAGCCACACACTGAGCAATTTTACAACTACATTCGGTAGCTTTATATTTGGTTCCAATTACTTGACAAAAAATACTAGTTTGTTTTTTGTAGGCAGAAACAGACCTTTTCATGGCTCACTTTTCTCCTCAGAGTTTTTAAACATGGACAGATACTTGGTTTGATAGTGTCTTTGTACACTTGACGTATGGCACACAACAGTTTCACAACACAAAGCACAAACAGCGCAATCCTTTTGTTGTATGAATCCATATTCCTGTATCCAAAAGTCTTGAAATGAGCGGATATCAAGTTTTTGCTTTTCAGAGTCATTTTAAAAGATACCAATGTATTACTTAATAACACCACCATGTATTCCTGCATCTTCTTGCTGAATGACAACGTCCAGTCAACAAAGAGTAAATAAATAAGAAACACAGTACTCAACAACTTTCATTTTGAAGGTATGTAGCTGAACTCAGTTCTGCTCGACATCAATTTTATCTGTGTAAAGCAGTAAGTATGGCTTTGCAGCTAAGTAATGTTGAGAAGAATAATTTTTAGTTGCTGCTGTAACTAGTACATTTGTTACAATCACACCTCTCAACTGTACAGATTTTTACAGATAATCCAGAGATTTTTGCCTCATATTTTTGGTCCATTTTTTTAAAAATTGAGGTTTTCTGGCAAATTAGTGGCAAATCATTAAAGACTGAAGTTAGAAAATAATGACAGATATTTGAGTTTCATACGTCATACCTTTCAAAAAATTCACTCTAATGCAAAACTTGTTATTCTATCAACTTTCTAAGTTTGTAAGAGCAATATTTAAAAATTGTCCCTATTTTTAAGCCTTTGACCCACTTGGCTTTGTCCAGATTCCTAGCTCTAAGGTTGAAACCTATGATTACGATCACTCTCTCTCTCTCTCTCTCCAATCTCTCTCACACACACAGTCGCTTCAGCTTTCATACATGCATTCCCTCACTCAGTCACTCACTCCAATCACACACCCACACAGTCTCTTCCTCTTTCATACATTCCTCTTTCATACATGCATTCACCCAGTCACTCACTTCGATCGCACTCCCCAGTTTCTTCCTCTTTCATGCATGCATTCACTCATTCACTAACTCCGATTGCACACCCAAACAGTCTCTTCCTCTTTCATGCATGCATTCATTCACTCACTCCGACTGCACACCTACACAGTCTCCTCATCTTTCTTGCATGCATTCACTCACTCACTCAGTCCAGTCATACATCCACAGTCTCCTCATCTTTCTTGCATGCATTCACTCACTCAGTCCGATCACACATCCACACAGCCTCTTCCTCTTTCATACATGCATTCACCCAGTCACTCAATCCGATCGCACACCCACACATTCTCCTCATCTTTCATGCATGCATTCACTCACTTATTCACTCTGATCGCACACCCACACAGTTTCTTCCTCTTTCATGCATGCATTCACTCACTCCGATCGCACACCCACACAGTCTCTTCCTCTTTCATATATGCATTCACCCAGTCACTCACTCCAATCGCACATCCATACAGTCTCCTCATCCATCATGCATTCACTCACTCAGATAACACACTCACACAGTCTCTTTCTCTTTCATACATTTATTCACCCAGTCACTCAATCCAATCGCACACCCACACAGCTACTTCCTCTTTCATGTATGCATTCACTCACTCCAATCCCACACCCACAGTCTCCTCATCTTTCATGCTTTCATTCACTCTCTGATCGCACAACCACACAGTCTCTTCCTCTTTCATACATGCATTCTCCCAGTCACTCACTCCAATTGCACACCCACACAGTTTCTTCCTCTTTTATGCATGCATTCACTCACTCCAATCGTACACCCACACAGTCTCATCTTTCCTGCATGCATTGACTCACTCACTCCAATCGTACATCCACACAGTCTCTTCCTCTTGCATGCATGCATTCACCCAGTCACTCACTCTGATTGCATACCCACACAGTCTCCTCATCTTTCATGCATGCATCCACTCACTCACTCCAACCACACACCCACACAGTCTCTTGCCTTTCATGCATGCATTCACTCACTCACTCACTCAGATCGTACACCCACACAGTCTCTTCCTCTTTCATTCTTACACTCACTCATTCACTGTCTCTCAGATCTCTCACTTGCACAAAGTCAGCATGCCATTAAAAACTGCTCCATATGCCACACTTGGCATGCATACCACAGGTGACCGACCCCTGACCTAGTAAATAATAGATATAATGGTACTGTAATTTTTATTACTAATTCCATCTCCTCCTTGTGCTTATTTGGATCCAGTTTGCACAGTTCTTTTTTAATATAGTTTAATTTGATTCCAGCACATTGGCATATGCTTTCCCAGGGAACCTACGGAGTGTGATCCCTCTATAACTGGAATACACCCTTCTGACTCTTTTCTGAAAATGGTCTACTACTCCAGTCTGCCTAGCCGTAGGTACTGTCCCAGCCATCCACACAGCACTGAAAATGCATATTAGTCATAAGACTCGAACAATGTTTAGCCTCTTTGGCACTTCTGGCTGGATCTAATCTACTCCTGCATCCTATCCACAGCAACACTGTTTAATTGCCATGGTGATCTAATGGTAACTGATCCAGTTCCACCAACTGCTTCCAGAACTGTTCTTTCCAGAAATGTCCCCTGTTAAAGGGAACATTTCTCTACCCTTGCTGATAACAGCCTAGGTAAAACACTCCCTCTGCCTAGCGAGTCACCAGATGGTTTGTCATAACCTGTTTATATACAATGCCTCATCCTAAACTGCACTTTTCTTTATAACACAGCTAACATGATTAAAGTAAATAAATTTCTGGTATAGTACAGTGCTACATTCATGAGGTTGCGTATGCCTTTATAATTAAATTATTTAATGTTCTTTAGCCATTAAACCTGTCCTGTATTTGCTAGAATTTTATTATTCAGTATCATTAAGCTGGTATTCCCAGCATGCACTACAAGAGAGTTCCATGTATGACACTCCTTATGTAAATAAATAAAGACTGCAATCTGAAGATCACTACCTGCTAAGTTGCCACAGAAAAGCAAATAGTGGCAACCATCTGTCAAGTAACTCCCTGTATCAGCAGTATATGCCTGCCTCGTATCAGACACTGTATTACATAGTTATGATGTCATAAAAATAGCTTAATCTGCCTTATATGTTTAGCTAATATCATCTACTATTTCTATGCCCCTTCTCTTACTTCACTACCATCACAAGTCTTAATGAGGGACTCTGGCCTTAACAATCCACCACCTACTCAGGTATTCTATTCTGTGTATTTTTCCATTAAAAAGTACTTTATAATGTCTAGGTTTGAACTTTGTACCCTTAATTTGGTAGACCTGCTAGCTCCCCCCTACGTTTTGCCTCTCGAGCTATATGCCATCATACTATTTCTAAGCATCTTGTGCATCCAGATTATATCTCCTCTTGACCGAGAACAGATTTAGCTACTGTGACTCTCTCTTGTACCTCTAGTCCTTCATTCCCTTTACTACCTGGCAGCCTTTCTTTCTATCTTCTTGACTAGATTCCTATTCACTTCTACTGTGTTTTAATTGTATTTGCTGCATTTAAACCATATCCGCTGCAATTTCAACTGTTTTTTTAATGTTTTTATTGTGTATTTACTATGTTCTGATTCTTGGTTGCACTTCTTGTTGCTGTAGCATAGGTTAGATTCAGACTTGCTGAATCTAGTTCTGGTTGTACAGATTTAGCACTAAATCAGGAAATCTTTTGCTGAGAGAGGGCCCCCCCTTTGTACCCACGTGGGAGGAAGGTACAGTTTGGACTGATCTAACTGAAGGTTACTGTAACAGGGCTCTGTTTTGAGATTTAGGATTGGTTAAATTGTTTCCAACCGTTTCCCCTTGTTTGTTATAAAAGCCCTGCATTTGTGTGGGTTGTGCTTGTTTTAACACAGCTCCAGTGAGTTTGGTGACTTGCCTCTACTCCACTGATCTTCCAAAGCTACTCTGTGATCAGCAAATGCTAAGTGGCTTATTTAAACTATTTTCTGCACTTGTACTGTGTTTTAATTGTATTTGCTGCATTTGAACCATAACTGCTGCAACTTCAACTATTTTTTACTGTGTTCTGATTCTGGGTTGAACTTCTAGTTGCTGTAGCTCAGGCTAGATTCCGACCTGCTGAATCTAGTCCTGGTAGTACAGATTGAGCACTAAATTACAAAATCTTTTGTTGGAGAGGCCCCGTGTGCCCACGTGGGAGGAAGGTACAGTTTGGACTGATCTAATTGAAGGTTACTGTAACAGGGCTCAGTTTTGAGCTTCGGGATTGGTTAATTTTTTCCAACCTTTTCCTCTTGTTTGTTAAAAAAACCTGCATTTGTGCAGGTTTATGCTTGTTTTAACACAACTCCAGTAAGTTTAGCGACCTGCCTCTGCTTCACTGATCTTCCAAAGCTACTCTGTGATCAGCAAATGCTAAGTGGCTTATTTAAACTATTTTCTGCACTTGTACTGTGTTTTAATTGTATCTGCTGCATTTGAACTGCACCTGCTGCAACTTCAACTATTTTTTTTACTGGTTTTACTGAGTATTTACTGTGTTCCGATTCTTGGTTGTACTTTTAGTTGCTGTAGCATAAGTTAGATGCTGACCTGCTGAATTTAGTTCTGGTTGTACAGATTGAGCACTAAATTAGGAAATCTTTTGTTGGAGAGCCCCCCCCCCCCGGTGCCCTCGTGGGAAGAAGGTACAGTGTGGACCGATCTAACTGAAGGTTACTGTAACAGGGCTCTGTTTTGAACTTTAGGATTGGTTAATTTGTTTCCAACCATTTCCTCTTGTTTGTTATAAAATCCCGGTGTTTGTGTGGCTTTGCGCTTGTTCTAACACAGCTTCCATGAGTTTGGTAACCTGCCTCTGCTCTACTTATCTTCCAAAGCTACTGTGTGATCAACGAATACTAAGTGCCTTATTTAAACTGTTTTCTGCAGTTTTATTGTGTTTTAATTGTATTTGCTCTATTTAAACCATACCTGCTACAATTTCAACTTTTCTTTTACTGTTTTTACTGTGAACTTTCTGTGTTCTTATTCTTGGTTGCACTTCTAGTTGCTGGAGTATAGGCTAGATTCAGATCTGCTGAATCTAGTTCTGGTTGTACAGATTGAGCAGTAAATCAAAAAATCTTCTGTTGGAGGGGCCACCTTGTGCCTTTTTGGGAGAAAAGTACAGTTTGGACTAATCTAACTGAAGGTTACTGTAACAGGACTCAAGGTTGAGCTTTAGGATTGGTTCATTTGTTTCCAACTGTTTCCTATTGTTTGTGAGCTGTGCACCTTCCCGCACCATTGTGCACCACTGCACAAAGGGGTGGCCCTTGGTGGTTATAGATACAAAAGTTAACAGTGACAAATTTTCCCTTAGAAGTGACACTCAGTAGTGCCACCCCTTTTCCTCCTCTACTCAGTAACACTTCTAAACCTAGCATTATGGACAGAAAGATTACCATTGTTTCTCCTGCCAACCTGGGTGATACGGGTCTCCTCAGGCAATGTAGCAACTGCCTCATGTACACAGACAACCCTCTACTACTAAATCACTCTAGTATGAAGTGCTAGAGATGTATCTACACCAAGAAGATAGAATCCCTGCTCTCTCACGCACTAAACAGTAATACCGAAGAGGTTGTCAGCTCACACACCACAACTCATACAAAAACATTCACACAGCAACTCATACACAAAGCTTGAACTCAACACACAGACCATAATACGTAGAGGTACTCTCCAAAAATGTAATTAAACACCAGACACCTCCTAAGCAAAAGGTTGCTACACCTGACATGGTACCCACAGCACTCAACAGCACCAGTGTCTCACCAACTAGGTCCTTAAGGCGCAACACACCCAAACCTAATTTTCTTGTTACTGGAGATTCTATAGTGAGACACACTGATATCCTGCTCACCAGACTAGATAAGAAGTCAGTGCCAGCTTGTTTGTCCTGTTCCAGGATTTGTCAGATCACACATACACTCAAATCACTCAACAAAAAGTACCATTCTGATTCAATTATAGTTCATGCTGCTGTGATTGAACTGAGACCTACCTCACGTGGACTATATGGTGTGACTGAACTGAGACCTACCTCACCTGGACTATATGAAAAGTGATATGATTGAACTCTCTAAATATGAGTCCCAGGCAGGAATGACCCTAGCCATGAGCAGCATTTTGCCCTCACCTACTACAATGCCACAATATAAACAAAGATTGGCTGACTTTAATAATTGGCTTAGTGTTTGGTGTCATTCAAGGGGGATCCAGTTTCTGTCAGCCTGGGATGACATGGTTAACAGACCTCACTGCTTTGCCAGAGATGGTCTGCACCTGGCACCTCTGGGCTTTGGGTGAGGCAAGACCCTTAACCATCAGCCAAAAGTGCCTTTTTTAGACAAGATCTCAAACACAGAACTTCTGATGTGAAAATATACTGCACAAACTAAGGGTTATGCTGCTGAACTGTAGGAGTTTAAACCAAAAACTGCACTCTCTGGAAGCATTCCTTTCCTTGTATGATGTAGACATTTGTGCAGTCACAGACACCTGATTCAAGGCCACACAAAGTACCTCAGCCTTGTAAGGCTACAATGCCTTCCACACCTTCAGACCACAAAACGATAGTGTGAGAACAAAAGGTGGCGGAGTATCTACCTACATCAAAGATAAATACTCTTCCAGATTGGTTAGACAAGATAACTCTATGGAGCTACTCCAAGTTCAGATTACCATGGATAGGAACCCTCTTCAAGTCATTGCTAGTTACAGATCCCCCTCCATGAACCAAGATGCTCATGTGGCTTATTTGGCTTTACTTGAGTCAATTAAAATACAACCTAACACCCTTGTCATGGGGGATTTTCACTATCCTACTATCAACTTGGAAACCTAACTTACTTGCACTAAAGTTCCTTGACACTGATAACTCAAATGCCCTGGAACAAATTATACAAAATCTTACAAGGGGCTCAAATATACATGACCTGGTTCTCAACATGAGAGAACTTTGCTCTACCATAATTGTAGGACCCTCATTAGTAAAATCTAATCATACGTCAGTTACTTTTGAAGCAGCAATAAACTCCAGAACCCATCAGAGGTGAAGTCAAATTAAAAAAAACTTCACCAAAGTTGACTACACCTTCCTTAAGGGTTGGCATAAATAATTTCCAAGCCCCAGTCCCCACAAATGGTCTTTGCAACTATACAAAAGTATACTCTGATGCCCTGTACTAACACTTATACAAATGTGTAGACTCAACTCTGCTGGTTAAGACCAAAGTAAGGAAGAAAGGTAAGCAGCACCCAAAAATCAAACACCAGAAACAAAAGCACGTTGCCAAGTGAATGCATGATTTAAAAAGGGGCTTTTACACATTAAATAAATGGCATACAGGTTGTGTATATAGGATTCTACCTTGGTTTAGTGCAGGACATTTTAATTAAACTGAACTGTTGATTGTGAATTAAGTAATTCATTAAGGGGAAAACTGGACATTTAAAGAGGAATGTTTGAGAAACCTGTATAGTTGATGAAGTCGTTTGATACAGATGAAAACTCGGTGATAATTGTTAAGCATTAATAAAGTTCTAGTTGCTGTGTTATTCTCGAAGCCTTGGATTTTCTATGTATTTAATGTGACTCTGGTGCTTCCTGGTGCCCTAACATGATTCAGTCTCAAGAAAAAACAAGCCACACTGGTGGACTTCTCGCATAAATAAACTATACAACAAGCATAAGAAGCTGTTGTCTAAGAATACCAAAGGAAGCTCCCAGAACCGGAAAAGCACCCTCCTAAGCATAAATAAAGAAATAAGACAACTTAAAAAATCCTCTAAGGGCAACTTCGAGAAAAATTTTGCAAACATAGCTAAGGATAACCATAAGGCTTTCATCAGCTACATCTGTTGTCTAAAAGGTAGGACCCAGATATCTGCTGACTACTGACAAATGATATCACACACTGATCCTGTGGAAATTGCTAACCTACTAGCGGACAAGTTTGGTGAAAATTTCTCCCCTTTACCTCCTCCAAACATATCACAAATCATACCATCAACAGCACCCCCACCCTACATATCTAAAGATCAAGTCTTCAAAGCTCTGTTTAAGGCAAAAAATATAACCTCTATGAGTCCTTATGGCATCCCAGGCTACATTTTAAACAAACTAAACCAGGAATTAGCAACCACCTTAGGCACCTTATTTAACCACAGTCTAAATACAGGATTTGTCCTGGCTGGATGGAAAACCACGACCATTAAATCCCCTCACAAGGAAGGTGTAGCAACAGATCTGGGAAATTATACACCCATAGGTCTGACCAGCCTTATCTGTAAGGCCATGGAACATATCATCATGGACCTCATACATAAAGATATAGGTGACCTCCAAACCCTTGATCCAATCCAGTTCGGCTTTATAAAGGGTCGATCATGCCCGTTAAACCTAGTAGACTTCTTCACAAATGTGGCTAGGGCCATAGATGAGGGCAAATCTGTGCACACAGCATATCTGGACTTGGCAAAGGCCTTTGAGACAATCCCCCATTCAGACATTATTGACAAACTCACCCATATAAATGTCAATCCCTTTGTTGTTAGGTGGCTTGCAAACTGGCTTACTAACCATACACATGCTATCAAAGTGGATGGCTCCACCTCAGTCAGCAGACACATCACCAGTGGAGTTCCACAAGGGTCAGTACTGAGCTCCCTTTGGTTTGGTATTTACTTCTCAGAAGTTCAGGCCAAAACAAAGGGGCTGTGGCTGACCAAGTTTGCTGACAACTGCAAACTTGGCACAATCGTTGACTCCAAAATGATGTCAGTATACTCCAAGAGGGGCTTACAAAGAACAAAGATTGGTGCCAAAGCCATTGACTCAAACTAAATGCAAAAAAATGCATCGTTATCCCCTTTGGTAAAAGCAATATCCCTACTAACTATCAAATAAACAAAAATACGTTAAATATGAACTCTGTAGGGAGGGATTTGGACACACAAGTAGACCGTAACCTAAACTTTGACTACCATGTGTCCGCTGTAGTAAGAAAGGCATTCTACATCGCATATTTGATTAGCAAAGACACAGCCTCAAGAGGAAAAGAGGTTATAACCCCCCCCCCCCGTATTCATCCCTCATTAGGCCCCTAATTCAGTATTGCTCCCTTTGGTATGTACTGTACTAGGCATCTGCAGCAGCTGGATAAACCCCAGAGATTTTTAAATGGGAAGATCCAGGGTCTTCAGCACATGCCTTACATGCTGTTCTCAGCAGCATACAGGCTACTTAGGGAAGACTTGTGCCTGGTTTACAGAGCAATCTCCGACCCCAACCTGATTAAGTTTCTGCACATCTGTAGGTCAAACTGGACTAGAATTACCTGCTTCAGTGACCTACATCTGGCCTGTGATTTAAATAGGACATGTTGGAAAGACAAATTCAACACTTCTCTGGAATAGGCAACCAATTCATGTTAAGCAGAGCACCTCTATGACTCTGTTCAAAAGCAGCCTGGATGAATGGATAGGAAACTGCAAATTCCTGCCGGGAATAGCTCCCACATCCCTCATGGACATGGGTAGTCATTACTAATAATAACCTTGGGTACTGACTAGACTTTTTCTCTTGAAATATAATAGGTGTAATAGGCTAGGCTTGGAAAGACCCTCTGGTCAACAGCCTAGTAACTTCCTACAAACCTACATAATTAACCCTGTAGAAGCAACTTGAATAAATTCAGTACTCCAGCGGGGGCCTGACCAAGGGACTAAACAAATGTAATATAACCTTTCCATTTATGAAAACTGCTCCTCTAGGGATACAGCTCAGCAGCTTATTGGCTTGACTGTTACTTTCTCATTTTATACCTGTACTTCATTACTATCATAACAAGGTATTTTCCCTGATGTGTGCTTCTTATGGATACTCTTTTCAGCTAGTGTTTCACTTTGGGAGTATTACAATTCAAAAGCAGTTTCACTTCCCTGCATTAAACCACAAATGCCATTTTCAGCCCACTCTGTTTCTTCAGTCCCTCTGAAGGTTTGCTCCTTCATCTTTCACTGTTCTTCCATTTAGTGTCATCTACAAATAGATTGATGCTTGCCACTTGTTCTCTGGGCATGAAAGATGAAGTAAGCAAGGTATTTCATTTGGAGGCTTTATTACACAGAAAGCACATCAGGATGGGCAGCAGCTTCACAAAATATAATGCTCAGCATTTATACACTTGTGCAAGCCCATGGATAGCTTCTTAAAGGTATATATACACACACACACACACACACACACACTGATCTACATCCTCCCTCTTAAAAAAGATTGCCCTTAATAAAAGACATTGTAGCTAGACATGCATTGATATAGACACGAGAAAATAAACAAAACAGTTATGTCCAAGTCGCTGTGTATCTGTAACATGGTCTGAAAATACGAACAGATCTAGTTATGTAACAATCAGAACTGGATTTAGCAACAGGGCAGTCTTCGGTGAACAACTCGTATCAGGAACTTTGGGATATATGTATGTAGATATCTATAGCTATATCTACATACACACACACACACACACACACACACACACACACATATATATATATATATATATATATATATATATATATATATATATAGTTTGCTGACAAGTGGTAGAATGCTTGTCTTTTCTACCAGAGAAGAAAATGGTACTTTCTGGAACTTCTTCTGGTACTGGAACACTGGACAACTCATTCTGAGACGAAGAGTCTTTCTCACAGGCTACATGCTGTGGTATAGGCTCAGATACCGGTAGCAAATGTTTCCATTTCCGCCTAAATTCTGCTCCTTGTGAATCTACAATGTACGATCTGGGCTCTGGGCAAATACTCTTCACGACTCCAATCCGATCATAATCTCAGGACATTTGCATCCTTACTACTTCTCCCTCTTGTAATGGATTGAGCGGTTTGCTGATCTTATAGCAATAGGACTTCTGGATTAAATGCTTCTTCAACAGACTGGCTTTCACAGACCTGCTGTTCTTGACATATGGAACCAACAATTGACTACTGATTGGTAATGTGGTTCTGGTTTGTCTTGACAGAAGTCTCTGGGCAGGCAAACCAAGATTTTTATCACGTGGAATATTCCTAAGATTCAGAAGATTCAGGAAAACATCACTGTTGTCTCATTTTGACTTCTCTAGTAACTGTTTTGCACTGTGAACTGCGCGTCCTGTCAAACCATTTGACTGAGGATACTCTGGGCTACTCGTGATATGAGTAAAGTCCCACTCTTTGGCAAATATTTTGAACTGTTGGCTTGTAAACTGCGTGCCATTGTCAGAAATAACTTTGTGCGGGTTTGTCCACGGAACTCCGCAAATCTGGTTTAGCTGAAGCAGTTCTTTCTGTTGTGACTTAGTACTGTTACACAGAGAACAAGAAGATACTACTCTTTCAATATCTTGTGACGCAGAAGGCCATAATACTAGTCCTCTTGCCCTTCGTTGTGTAGAGTCTACTCCTGGGTGACTTCAATGCAAGATAGCGATGTACTCCTGTTGCAAAGACTTTGGAACAACAACTTTAGGACCTTTCAAGATGAAACTATTGTCAAACAAAATCTCATCTCCATATGGAAAATGGGTCTATATTATGTTATCGAATAGCCATTATATCGAATGGCTACTCATCGACCCATAAATTAACGCTGATAACAGCGAACATCCAAATAACTGATTTCTTTCCCTGGGAAAGAAATTGGTAGCCTTACGATGAGCTACACACTAATTTAAACATTACAAAGTGGGGGGCTTCGCCCCCACACCCCCCAATGTGGGAGGCTGTGCCCTCCACACACCCC
This sequence comes from Protopterus annectens, assembly GCF_019279795.1. Taxonomy (NCBI): domain Eukaryota; kingdom Metazoa; phylum Chordata; order Ceratodontiformes; family Protopteridae; genus Protopterus; species Protopterus annectens. Next base: position 693,725,540 of record NC_056743.1, read on the forward strand.
CCCTTACTAAATATACCTAATCCGTGATCGCACTACAGTGGGGAAAAGGGCAAACTCATGAGGATGGGAAAGTGGTTTCTTTCCCAGGGAAAGAAATCACTCATTTGGGTGTTCGCTGTTGTCAGCGTTCGACATTTACAGGTCGATGAATAGCCGTTTGACATAACGGCTATTCGATAACATAATATAGACCCTGGAAAATAAGGCTGCACTTCTTGAGGTAAACTAGACTGCTTTGATGGCCATCCAAGTTTGATAATGGAGTTGAACTTCTGTAAAACTGGATCTGCAGCTGTGTGATCTCTTAAGCCCATGATGACATGTTGAAGAAAAATTACGCACTTCCATGACTTCTAAATCAAGGTTTTCATTCTCATGCTGTTCAGTGGTTGTTCTGCACAATCTGGATACTGTATCAGAAAGATAAAAAAGTTTGCCTTTGTTGCAGACAAGACTGAAATTATATTTTTGCAATTTCAGCATCATGCGTTGCAGTCTGGCTGGAACTGTGTGCATAGGCTTCCTCAGAATAGTGACTAAAGGTTGCTGGTCTGTTTCGATCTGGACAGGTCTACCATATACATAATTATGGAACTTGGAACATGCAAATACAATTGTCAAAAGCTCTTTCTCTATCTGTGCGTACTGCATTTCAGTTGGGCTAAGAGATCTGGACCCACAGGCAATAGGATGATCCTCTTGTAGAATGACTGCACCAAGACCAAATTTTGAAGCATCACATTAAGTAACTGGCTTGTGAATATCATAATATCTGAGAGTTGGTGGACTGGCAATTCTCTGTTTCAGGACATCAAATGCTGTCTGATTTTGTTCTATATGACCAGGATACATCTTTGCGTGTCAAAACTCTCTGAGCGGTGCTCCTGTTTGACTCAAGTCTGGAATAAACTTGCCTAGATAGTTAACCATTTCAAGAAAATGTTTCAGGGACTGAACATTGTCTGGTGCTGGCATCTCAAGAATGGCTGTTTGTTTAGAAGGGTCTGGTCATAAGCTTAAACTGGTAAATAAATGACCAACGTAAGTGACTTCTGGTAACCTAAATTTGCATTTCTGAGGATTCAGCGTGAGAGTCACTTGATGTGCTCTTTCCAGAACTTTTCTGAGGTTCATGTCATGCTCAGCTTCACCACTGCCTCCTACTAGTATGTTGTCTACTATAATGGCACAAGTATACCCAGAAAAAATTTGCTCCATTGCATGCTGAAAGACCTCCCTTGCTGAATTTATCCCAAATGGCATTCTCAAAAATTTGTACCTGCCAAAGAGAGTACAGAAAGTAGTGAGCAATGAAGATTTCTCTTCAAGCAGAATCTGCCAAAATGAACTTTTTGCGTCTAAGACACAAAAAAAAAAACAGTGGCATTTGGCATAACCAAAGCAACCTCTTTGACTATGCACACAGGGTGATGAGGTCTTTTCAGTTCCTTGTTCAAATCTCATGGATCTATACATATTTGGATGTCATCTGAGTTTTTCTTATGTGCCACCACCATGGAAGATACCCACTCAGTTCATCTATGGACAAATTACACCTTGTCACACCATTTTGTCTGACTCAGCCTTGGCTCTGTCCTGCATGGCTACTGGAACTCTACGAGCTGGCCTGATAACTGGATTGACATCTGGGTCTAACCTCATGGAGTACACAACTGTAAGCTTGTCTAGTTGGTCTTTGAAGAGCTCAACATAGGAAGAAAAAAATAGACTGGGCGAAATTAGAACTGTGGTCTTTTAAGCTAACATGATGGATTTCCATAGTAAATTAAAGCAGTCCCATTCTTAAAGTGTCTCTGAGCCCTAATAATCACTGAAATTGCCTTCTGACCAAATAAAATAATGAGTCACAGCATCTCCCAGCAGAGTAACATGAAAGCATTACTGAGCCTTCAATTTGAATTTCTTCCCCACCACAGGCAACAAGCTTTGCACATTTTGTCAAATCAAGCCTTTCACCATGACATACTCTGGCAAATGTATCTGCTTACATAACAATGCACTTAGAGCCTGTCAACTTTGGGTTTGCCACTTATCTGAACAGTACAAAAAAGCCCATTCTTGGCCCATAAATCTACTGCATTAACTGTTTCACTAAGCACAGACACACTATCAACATGAAAAGTATGTTCACAACTCTCTGATTAACTCGTTTCTTAAAATGTTTCCTTTTAATAAAAGAATGTACGTTCTTTGATTTACAACATTTTTTGAAGTCATTCCATTTATTACATATTGTGGCATTGTTGACCAAAAGCTAAGCACTTTTCCTTTTTAGACTCTTGCCTTCAACCAGAATTACGACAGTTAGCAAAGAAATTAGGTGTTGGCCCTTATCTTGAATTTACTGACTCAACTCTTATGCTTCACTGAGACTGTGCAGTTTCTGGAATGTGCCAGAAAGCTCTGGGGTTTACCAGTGAGTGCTGCAGGGGCTACAATTGCTGCCATGTGCTTGGGCCTGTTTCTTTTAACTACGTGCTGCATGCTATCAGCGTGAGCTCTGTCACTGTACCTTCTACAGCTGTTCTCATTTATAAGCATATTTGTGTGCTTCTCTGTGAGCTCATATATCTGACAAATCTTAATGGCCTTATTCAAAGTTAAATAACTGTCACAAAGCGAAATCTTTCTCACAGAATCATCGTTAATACCACACACAAGTCTGTCCTTTATCAACTCATCCTTTAGATCACCAGATCTGCACATTTTAGATTTATTTCTCAGGACAGTTATATATGCTGCAAATGTTTCACCAGGTTTTTGCTCTCTTGTGTAAAATAAGTGCCTTTCCATTGTAATGTTTGTCTCGGGGGGGGGGGGGGTACACATTTCTCTAAATTTACGTTTTAAGCACTCAGGGTCCTTTTTTGACTCAGTCTGTACACCAATATGATAGTTTTCCCCTTCTCCTGCATAGATAGCTGGTGCATATACAAATGAACACTCCCTTTCTATGGCTTCTGACCCAGTTAAATTAAGCAGAATAAATGCCTTTGTGCAGTCATCCTTATCAGAAAAATGCAGCCTGTATGAAAATGTCATACTCTTGCTCAAATACTCTCCAGTTCTCAGCAACATTAGCCTCAACACTAATGGACCTGGTTTTCGAAATCTGTATGCCATGCCAACAAAGTATGTACAAACACACTGAAAATATGGCCCTTGTACTCATATAAGAGCACACTTCTCTCAGCAATTTGCAGTAGCATTCAAATGCACATTAAACTCTTTGAAACACTTTGCTTTGTGAAATATGCCCTAAAATGGCTATATTTTGTGAAATAACTGTACTGTAATAATGCACAAACATACAAACACTTCATACACTTTTTGTAACTCAAATAGGTTTATTTAATATGAAAAATACGTGCTGTGTAAAAAGTGCACTCATTTCCCTTTATTTTATTTGTTTTGTGCAATTCGAACTTAATGTCAAACATTTTCTGTAGTAATTTGAATAATCTTAGCAATATCAGACATTTTGATTAATTATATTATTGTTTAGAGCATTCTGTAAACTTCATTTCATATTTTGCGAATGAGAACTTACTTAAGTAAGTTTTAACATCTGAAATTAGTTTCTGACCTGTTTGGCAAATTGTGCCTTGGTGATCCACTCCTGTATATTCCCCAAAGGTAGCCGAAAGCCTCTATAACTCGAATTGGAGAAACTGGAGTTCTTTCTGGCCATTTGTCATCTGAACCATGCCTCTTCTAGCACCACATCCCATTCTGACACCATGTTGCTCGCTCTCCAGGCAAGAAAGGTGAAGTAGACAAGGTATTTCATTTGGAGGCTTTATTACACAGAAAACACATCAAAATGGATAGCAGCTTCATAAAATATGAACAAACTGAATGACAGACCTTACACACATACATGTTCACATCTTAACAGATTACTACAAAATGGCAGTCAGTCTCGCACGTGCTCAGTATTTATACACTTGCGCAAGCCCATGGATACCTTCTTAAATGTACATACACACACACACACACACACACACACACAGATCTACAATCCTTTTCACAATTTCCTTTGTGATGTCTGATACAAAGTTACCAAATGGCACTGGTCCCAGGACTGACCCCTTTGAAACCCCACCCCCACTTCCCTTTCTTTTGCTATGTTGTCACATAACACACATATATCCTTCTGTCCATTTAGTCAGGTGATTTCTTACTCCAAGTCCTTTTTGTTATCCTTTCAGTCGTCTGTGAGGCTCTAGTTTTAAAGACTTTCTTAAAGTCAATGGATAAAGTATCAGCTTGATTTCTTTTGTCATGTTCCAACATAATCAAGTCATAAAGCTGAATCATATTGGATTTATTCTACGTGTTTAAAATAAACCCCTCGTAGTACTTACCCTGCATTTAGTATCCTTCAATATTTACAAATATTATAGGCATATGTCCAAACACTGATTCTGTAGCATTCTAGAAGCTGAATATGACACATGACTCCCATGCCTCATCTTCCATGATCTACACCAGAAATACTGTTTCAGCCAGATCGAAAGAGAATAATAATAACATCATACCTTGTCAACATAACCAGTAAAAGATTATAAATAACCACACCAAAAGCTCAGGAGAAATAAAAGGGCTGCTCCTGCAATGTCATCAGCATTATGATTGTCCCAAAGATGATCAATGAGATCGTTGAAGGCAGTCTTTTTGAAAACCATGCTGAACCTCTATAATAAAACTGAACTGCTTAAGATAACCAGAGACTATAGTGTGAACCATCCTATAAATCAGTTTACCTAGGAAATGAAGCTCAGAGGTAAACTGTTAAGTCCTTTAGCATCATAAGCATCCAACAGTGGCCTTCCTCAGATGCTGAGCAATGATACCTCATATACTAGTCCCATTTACTGACATTGGGACTTGTTTAGAAATAGCATCTGTTGTAAGGCAAGAATATCTTGGGAATATATCTCTCAACTGTATAGATTTTTACAGAATGTGCAGATTTTTGCCTCATATTTTTGGACTCTTCCTCATAAAATTTATGGATTTCTGGCAAATCACTGAAGACTGAAAGCACTAAAAATGCTAAATAATGACAGACATTTGAATTTCAGACTTTACATCCTTCAGAAAATACACAATAATGCAAAACCTGTTATTATAGCAACTTTCTAAGTTTATAGGAGCAATATTTAAATTATATCCCTATTTTTGGGCCTTTGTCCCCCATTCTTTCTGGCTTTGTCCAGATTTCTTGCACTTAGAAGTTGAGAGGTATCCTTGGGAAAAGAACCATATTTTTGTATAATTCAGCAGTGTTCTCCTCACTTTATATTGCGAAGTAGTTAATTCACACTGGCTGTTGCAAGTAGCTCAAGTCTAAAGTATGAATGAGAGTTAATTTGGACAAGTTTGTTGGGTTGAGCTTACTGAAGAGAACTGTTAATAAAGAAAATTCAACAATGATACAATACATTCACTGATTATATGATATCATATCAAGAGTCTAAGATGTTAAGCTGTGGGCAAGGTAACAGCACTTAGCTTTTACCTTTGGTAAGCTTACTGATGCATTTTCAAAAATGTTTGGTCTTATGAAAAAAAGGACAAAGTACAGTTGTGTACACTTACCATAAATGTAGAAGTTCGAGGATATTCACTGTTGCAGTCATCACATTTGGGTTATCTGCTTGCAGTAGCCCTCAGTCGGCCTGATTATCAAAGTCTTGGTTCCTACATCGATTGCTGTCTCATCTTCCATGACGTCAGGCAGCCAGGAGTATAAAGCATACAGCCGACGCCATTACATCAGTTTTTCTTGCCCCAGATGTCAGGTGCCCCCATAATGGGAAGCAATTATATATACAAGGTTACACCTCCAACAAAAAAGCAAATACACCAAAAAGCTTTAAGCATAATAAGCAAGAAGAGAGGTATAGCCAATGGAAGTTAGGGGGATGGAGGGAGGGTAACTAGGACTGCAACAGTGAATACACTCGAACATCTACATTTATGGTAAGTGTACACAACTGTACTATGTTCTTCATGTTTCACTGTTGCAGTCATCACATTTGGGTAGATTCCCAAAGCTAAGGATGGGAGGAGGAAATTAGATAGCATTAGGACCAACTATAAGGCCCTGTAAGACTGCAGTGGCAAAGCCAGCTCTGGATTTTGGTGAACGTATGTACAGAACTCCAGGTAGCAGCTTCTAAGATGTCCCTGGTAGGGACACCTCTGAGAAAGGCTGTAGAGGTAGATGCAGCCCTGGTTGAATGTGGTCTTATCCCCTTGTGGGATAAGTTTTCCATTGTGCTTATAGCAGAAATTAATTTATTTATTTATTATTATTTATTTATTTCCAGTTTGATGACTGGGGAGGTCCTCTGGGCTCAGGGAGCCCGTTTTCAGTGGAGGCCCGGGTTGAAAAGCTCCAAAGACACAGTAACAATAAGCAATAAAGTATTATTACATATTTATAATACACAGTAACAATAAGCAAAAAGTTATATTACATAGTAAAACATATTAGGGTACAGTCAAGAAAATGGCAACATGTATTGCATACATACATTTATACGTTATATTCATACATACAATTGTATTAGGATTGGGACAAGTTCATACAGATGATTAGTTGCACTGAGGAGGTAGATGATGAGAGTAAGGTTGTAAAATAACAGCTGTTATTCATCTGAGTGTAGTTATTCATTAGAATGTAGTTATAGAATGACTTTTGTAAACACAAATTTGCATAGAGGGGAGAATGTAGGTGGAAAGTACATTATTTAAAAAGTATTGAGATGGGACAGAGAGAAAAGAACTAGAGAAGGTGGGGTGTATACATCACCATTCAGGATAAGAAGTGTATACATCCTCATTCAGGATGAGAAGTGAGGATGATTTAGTTAATAGCATCAAAGTTTAAGAATTGCCAGTAGAGAGACTCTTCCCCAGAAAGGGGAAGAAGGACAGTTGGAAAGCTATTTACAATATATACATTTAAGATAAAAAATGCTAAGTAATGTTATATTCAAAGGGAGGCTACTGTTTTAGACAGTCAGCATGGGGTAGATTAACTTGTGGTAGGGGCTTAGTGAGCTAGGTGGGTTGAGTGCATCTGCAGTTTCTATTTTGGGTAAAGTGGGAATGGAGCTGAGTTTTGAAGTGTTCCAAGGTTTTCTGAGGTTCTTAGAGTGGGAGGGAGAGAATTCCATTTTTTTTGCTAGGGAAAATGATAGGAAAAGTTGGCCGGTGGGACGGTTTGGTTTGTATACAGAAAGTAGATTTTGGTGGGCAGATCTTAGAGTTCTGTGAGGTATGTATGTTGGTAAGATGTTAGTTAGAGCTGCGCAACTGGTGGGTTTAAAAATTAGTTCTGTGAGGTATGTATGTTGGTAAGATGTTAGTTAGAGCTGCGCAACTGGTGGGTTTAAAAATTAGTTTGTGGGCTGAAGTGAGTTGGAGGTAGATATGGAAGTTGGGAAGTTCTATCCACTGAAACTGGTGGAGAGATAAACAGTGGTGGGAGGTGTATTTGGATTTAGTGGAGAATTTAGAGATTTTGTTGTAACAGATTTCTAGTTTGGAAGCGATAGAGGAAGACAGGTTAGTAAGAAGAGAAGCACCATACAAGAGTGATGGTAGTGGCGAGTGTTTGTCTTGTAAATGGTGAGAGACAATGGGAGTTTCTGTACAACATACCAAGTTTTTGATGTGTTTTCTTAACATTTAGCTGAATATGAGTATCGAATCTTAGGTGTTCATCAATAGTAACCCCAAGAAGTTTAGCAGATGAAACAACTTCTATGGATAAGTTGGTATATTATTTTGAAAGAGTTTTTGTTGATAGTGAGGGATTTAGAGGGAGTGAAAAGTAATACCTTAGATTTGTTGGCATTTAGGGAGAGGTGATTTTGAAGCATCCAGTTCTCTGTAGTTCAAAAGGCGATTTGAGTTAGTGTTTGGAGCTCTGGTAGGTAAGAAGCGGAGCAGACTAGGGTTGAGTTATCTGCGTATTGTACTATCTTAGTGTTTGGGATGGCGGCATGGAAATCATTAATGAATATATTAAAGAGCATTGGACCAAGTATGGATCCTTGGGGAACCCCGGTTGGAGTGGGAAGAAAGTTTGAGGTGCCAGTTTGCCAATTGACAACCTGAGATCTGTCAGTGAGATAGCTACTGAACTAGGTTAGAGTGTTTTGAGATAGATTAAGGTTAGAGAGGTGTTTAAGGAGGTGGGAGTGGGAGACTGTGTCAAATGCTTTGGAGAGATCGAGGAGGACTGTAGATACGATTTCTCCAGAGTCTCGGGCGTGATTTACTATGTCTAGGTAAGAGAGAAGAGCAGTTATAGTACTGTGGCCAGGGCGGAAACCATGCTGAGTAGGGGTGAACAGCTGATTATTAGTAAGGAAAGGCATGAGCTGGAGGTGGATGCATTTTTCAAGAATTTATGAGATGGGGGGAGAATGGCTATAGGTCGGATGTTTGAGAAGTTGTTACTTTTGCCTCCTTTGTGGAGGAGTAGGATAAAGGCAGAGCTCCATAGTTTGGGGACATAGGATTCCTGAATGGATCTATTAATGAGAATGCTGATAGAGACTGCGATACCATCAGCTGCAAGTTTTAGGAATGATGGGGGGATATAGTCAGGGGCGCTGGAACATGGCTTGAGTTTGGAGAGAACTTTTTTTTTTAAGTAAGCAGTGGATATGGGTTTGAGTTGAAATGAAGGAGGATTGCTGGGGATGGGAGGTTTGGTAGAGGTTAGGGAGGAGGCTTTGAGGGTGGTGGAGGGGTCGTTATTTGGGAAGGTCTTAGTGAGTTCTGCTATAGAGTTCGTAAAGAAGGAGTTGAATAGAGTAGCTATTTCTAGATCTGTTTTGCTGGTGTCTGGGCAAGGGTTTTATTTGGTACCTGGGTTTAGAAAAGAGTTGATGGAGTTCCAAAATTGTTTGGGGTTTTTGGAATGGTTAGCCTGGAGTTTGGTATAGTACGATTTTTTCTTATTATAAATCATAAAGTATTATAAATCATTTATTTCAAGTTTTATTAGTGTATTTTCAACGAATTTATAGCATTTTCTGGTACATTATATATTTTTTACGCATTTAAACAAGCAATTAATTTATTACATGATGAATAAGAAATAAATTCATTTTACACACTGTTTACAATGTAATACCTTTAAAATTTATAATTATGAGGATTCAAAATGGGTTTATACTTGTAAGGATGAATTGTTTTGAGAAGTAATGTACAAGATGTAATTAGCGTTACAGTCACTATATACAAGGAAGCGTTTTTAAGCATTTTTTATATTTTTATGTTTTCTATGCCTCCAGAATTGCAATGTGTGTTTAATTCAGTATTTATTTTTAAGTTCACGGAAAGAACGCTAGTAACAAACATATATTCCGTAAGAATGATTTTCAGAACAGGGTTGCTCTAACCATTTATTCGACTGTTCACTTTAGTTCACACACGATATTTATGCTTGAAGTAGCGAAGTATCAGACAGTTTTAAGGAAACATACCAATGGTTTAAAACAAAAGAGTATATTGGTTTTAGATTAGGACTAGTTGTTTTATTATTATTAGTTGTTTTTGGTTTCAACCAAAAAAATTTTTTAGAACGTTATTATATATTACAACTTGGTCTGTCAAAAATTTCATCAGTCATTTGATTTTAATTTTTAACTGAACATATTAATTGCTTCATTATGTTAATTGTTTGATTATTGATGATGTAGTGCACTATTTAAGCTCAGCACAACACTGAGTTCAGTACACTTGAAAAAGCCTGGTAATACCGGGCGAAAGCGCTTGGTTTGCATTTCGCTTTTGTCTTTGTTCGTGGAAATAAAACCAACAGAGGTATTCAACTTTATTGTTTGGACATTTATCTTCTGCTTTAAGGGTGATTTACACTCAAAAAACGAAATACTGCATTTTGGTTTTATATTTTTTGGTGTCCTGGATATCTGCATTTGGTGAGATTCTTCGCATCAACATTTTAAGGATTTTTTTCTCTTTTATAACTTGTTTTTTTGGCTAGGTTGCGGAGTTGCTTATATTTCAGAAGGGAGTCAGGGTCTTTATTTGGTGATAAAGTTTCCAAGCCTTTTCTCTTTGTTGCATAACAGTTTTAGTTTCTTTAGTTAGCCATGGGGCAAAGTTGGGTTTTATACGTTTTGTTCTAGGTGGGGCTTGGGAGTTCAGGGTATTTAAGAAGGTAGAGTCAAAGAAGTCTACAGCATTATCTAGAGGAAGAGTTTTTAGGCTGTCCCAGTTTGTGAGTTTGAGGGAGTAGGAAAAAGGTGTGGGGTTAAAGTTAGTGAGGTTTCGAGTATGGAAGTACTGGTGAAGGTGAGGAGTGGAGGGGGTTTCTCTATGGATGAAGGCTGGCAAAATGATCACTCATGGAGTTTGGTAAGGTGCCCGAGTGTGAGATTTTATTTGGGTGGGAGGCAAGTATCCAGTCAAGAATGGTCCCTGGGGGATTATTTTTGTTGGGTCTGGTGATGTCACATATACGTTGTGTGAAGTTAAATAGATTGATAGAAATGGAGGGAGTTTTGGAATTGATTTTTTTCCAGTCAATGTTCACATCCCCCAAATATATGTCTCAAGTGTAATATTGGTTGTGGCCCATAGAAGTATTTCTTCAAGTGTATTGCTGTTGTTTCCAGGGGGAATGTAGATGGCCATAACACAAATGTTTTTATGGTCATTCATTTTGAGAATTCCTATGACTAGTTCAGTGTTATTGAACTGAGGAATGGGGTTTGGGTAAGGAGTGATGGAGAGTAGACTAGAGTAAATTAACGCTACTCCTCCTTCTTTCTTATTTTGGCGGTCTTGTCTGATTGTTTCGAACCCAGGGGGTAGGATTTTAGATTCAGGAATGTGGGGTTTTAGCCAGGTCTCAGAGACTGCAACTATATCTGGTAGAGTATGGTTTAGCCAAGCCTGGAAGTTGGATATTTTATTTCTCAAACTCTGGGTGTTAATGGTAAGTAGTTTGAGATATTTAGGCTTGGTGGTATGGGTAGTGATTGGAGGAGTGTGGTTGGTCCTAGTCTTTGGTCCGGGGTTGGGGTGTATGTCTCCTGATAAGAAGAGGTTGGCAAAGGAAGATGTGAGCAGGAGCTTGGGTTTGCTACTTGAGTTATGTGGGGAAAGCAATACTGCTTTAGGTGTATTGTGCTTCAATAAGGAGGATGTGATCTCACATTTGTAGTAGTGGAGTGGATTTGGTTGAACAAGAGAGGAGGATATGGTGTGAAAGTGGGAGGTTGTAGGGATAGGAAAGGAGTTGGTTGAGGAGGTGGGGGGTAGGAAAGAAGGGGGAGTTTGGAGGTGGGACAAGAGGTAGCATGGATCAGAGTGATTAGAAGAAGTAAGAAGATTGAGTGGCAGGGAAGGGTTACAGAAAGTGGAGACAGCATGGTAAACTGAGGGGGTGGGAATAGGTAAGTTTGGTGTCAGTGGGTAAGTGTGAGAGAAGGCGTGAGGGGCGTGGAAAAGTGTAGGGGGTATAATGGATAAGGTTGGGGTGAGGTTGGTTAATTGGTGAAGGATGGGAGTGGGAGTGGCTGATGAGGAGAACAGTGTGGGATTGGGTGAGAAAAAATGGGAGTCTTGGCAGGGAGTGTGCACTTACCACCTAGCAAGAAATTAGGCAAAGTTACAATACATTATGTGAGGTAAACATCAATTAGCATACTTTCTCAGCTCCTTGAAAGTGTACTGCTCAGGGAGTAGATTAGAACCTTTCTTGTTGGGGGTGAAGCAGATAGATACAAGTCTATCTGTATGATCAGTGCTTAGCTGTTCAGCAGGGCACAGTCACTAGGTGATTACTTTAGGCAAGCAGGATGGATTGCTGCGGAGATATGGAGAGAGGTAGTTGTAAAGGGGAGTCTTAAACAGAAAAATAGAGGCTATTCAACAGTGCGTAAAACACAGATAAAATACACATTTGTCATGTGAACAAGTCAGGACATTTAGTGCAGAAACAACTTCAAGGATACATTTAAAATAAACACAGTAGCTAGTATCTAAAGCTGCCTAAGGGTGACTGAGACTGTAACTATAACAGTTTATCACATGGGTGAGTCTATATATCACAGTGCATTGTAATGTCGCACTTTAGCAGGCTAGTGCAATGACCTTTCATCTACCATAGTTCTTTAGCCAGCATATCACATTTACGGCTTCATGCAGAGACAAAACGCTAATACTTGCTTTGCTTTAGTCACAGGTAGTATTATAGTGTCCGGTATTTATTTAAAAAAAAACAGGGGTAGGTTAGATCAGTGTGTTTTGCGAGTGTAAGCTCTAATAAAGCATAAAGGCACTACAAATACTGGATAAAAATCACCAGTACTATTACCATTAATAGGTTTTAATCCCGGGCAGGTACGGTCTTCATATACAGCAAGAGTAATAAGACTACATAATGACTACTACCTCAGTCGTTCTGCATTACTGCAGCTTGTAAATGCGCAAAAGCTTAAAACTACACTCTTGTATTTATATAGGCAATAATAATGTCTTAATATGTAGTGAGTGTAAGCACTAATATTGAAAGAACGCCCTACAACTAGTGGATAGAATGCACAGGTACAATTCCTTTCACTATTTTATATTCAGGGCAGGTTAGATCTTCATTTTCAGTGATTGTAAGTACTAGAACTACATTAAGACACTACATCAGTCATTCCGCGTTACTGCAACTAGTAAACGTGCGAACGCTTAAAAGTACACTGATATGTGTTTATGCTCATTCAAAACGCTATCACAGGTTGGGTGTATATCAGAGAAGTACAAGCAACATTTGCAACAATTCAGGTAGAACACTTTAGACAGTCTGACTGCAGATTCCACGAAAGAACAGCATACAATAAAAATACAAGCTTTCCGAAGTAAGACAGTACAGTAAACAGTTGCAAACTTACTGTAGGTGTGGACGGTAAAGCCAGGGACACACAGCAGACGAGAGCAGGACTGGGGATTTAAAGATGGCACCTCATGGGACTGGGTCCTTAAGATGGGATTGGAGTGGATATAGCTAGAAAGGGGGAGGAGTAAGGTGGGTGTGTGCAGGTACTGCCCCGAAAAGCAGGCAATGAGAGAGAGAAGTATGCTTGGATTACAAAATCTGTGCAAGGCAGGTCTATTGGGTAGGAGGTGAGGACAGAAGGAAGAATAAGAGATGGGGGTAGTGGATGGCAGGAATGCCTGGGCTCAAAGGCAGGCTTCAGTGAGGGCAGAAGTGGTTAATGAAAGGCAGGAGGGTCAGGTTAACACGTTGGTTGGAGCAAAGAAGACTTATCCAGCAGAGCAGAAAACAATCAGTGAAGCAGAGAGCAGAGCTCAAGGTGAGGGGGCACTGGGTCAACAAAGTATCTAAGGGGCTAACATCTTACTAACAGCCTGTTTGGGTTGAAATGTAATACATTACTTAATGCAGTAAGTTCGTAGGTTATATGGTTCAGATACTAGCTTCTGGGGGTTAAAAACTAAGGATTCTATACATTTACAAGGTTTAGATAAGGGAGGATATTGGGGGTGCAGAGTGAGAAGGGAAATGGCTGCTAGGAGTCTTGGCAGGGAGAGTGCTCTAAACAAAGTTACAATACATTATTTGAGGTAAACATCAATTAACATACTTTCTCAGCTCCTTGAAAGTGTACTGCTCAGGGAGTAGATTGGAACCTTTCTTGTTGGGGGTGAAGCAGATAGATACAAGTCTATCTGTGTGATCAGTTCTTAGCTGTTCAGCAAGGCACAGTCACTAGGCGACTGTTTTAGGCAAGCAGGATGGATTGTTTCTCAGCTCCTTGAAAGTGTACTGCTCAGGGAGTAGATTGGAACCTTTCTTGCTGGGGGAGAAGCAGATCGGTACAAGTCTATCTGTGTGACCAATTCTTAGCTGTTCAGCAGGGCACAGTCACTATGTGATTGTTATAGGCGAGCAGGATGGATTGTGTAGGTGTGGATGCTAACGCCAGGGACACGCAGCAACCAAGAGCAGGACTGGGGATTTTCAATGCAATGCAATGGCCTATCCATTTAGAAATGGTTTGCTTTGAAATGGCCTTCTCCTCTGCCCCTGCTGCAAATGCCACCAGCAGCTGTTCAGAATTCCTGAGAGGTTTAGTCCTGTCCAAGTAAAATCTAAGTTGTCTGTGCACATCTAAGGAGTGCAGTATACATCCCCCTTTGTTCTGTGGGTTAGAAAATAAGGTTGGCAAATGAATGGACTGATTAAGAGCCACAGTGGATACTACCTTGGGCATGAAAGAGGGATTGGTCCTGAGGAACACCCTGTCCGCATGAAAGATGATGAAAGGCTCCACTGCCATAAGGGCCTGTAATTCAGGCACCCTTCTTGCTGAAGTGATGGCAAAAAGGAAGGCTGTTTTCCAAGAAAGGAATTTCAACTCTGCACTTGCAGCTGGCTCAATAGGAGGTAGAGTGAGTTTTTCCAATACAACATTAAGGTCCCAGGTTGGGGTTGGGGCTCTCCTGGGTGTTCTTAAGTTTTTGGCCCCTCTGAGGAACTGCTTGAGCAGTGGGTGAGAGAAGAGGGATGGTTCTGTGTTATAATGAGCTGAAATGGCTGAGGCATGAATTCTGATGGAGGAAAAGGAAAGGCCCTTGTGAAGCATCTCAGTTAAGTATTGAAGAATCTGAGGTAAATTGGGTGCTGCTGTGCCCATCCCCTGAGTTTGGTTCCAGGAACAGAATTTTTTCCATTTTTCAGCATACGATTTTCTAGTACTAGACCTCCTTGCCTCCAGAATGACATCCAACACTTGTTTACTGAGGAATGGTAATGGAGAGATCAGGTAATTAGTCAGGCTGCCAGGTTCAGGGTTTGAAGCTGAGGGTGCAGAATCTGGCCCTCCTGCTGGGACAGCAGGCTAGGGGCCTGAGGCCGGTGCCAGCAGTGACACTCTGCGCAAGAGGGGGTACCAGAGTTGGCGTGGCCAGTTTGGTGCAATCAGTATCATTCTTGGTTTGTCCTGTTTGATCTATAGTAGTACCTAGGGGAGGAAAGGCAGAGGAGGAAAGGCATAAACTGACAGATTTTTCCAGGTGAAGGACAGGGCATCCACTTTTCAAGCTTGTTTGTGGGGAGTCCTTGTGCAGAATTTGTCCAATTGGTAGTTCTGGAGGGAGGCAAACAGGTCTATATCTGGGCTCCCCCATTTGTTTATCAACATTTGAATGTCTTTGGCTCCAGTTTCCACTTGTGTGGGTCCATGAGATTTCTGCTTAGTTTGTCTGCCAGTGTATTTAGTTTTCCTGACAGGAATTGAGCCTGTAGGTCCACTTGGTAGTTCAAGGCTGTGTTCCATAGAGCCATGGTTAGTCTGCATACAGGGTATGACTGGGTTCCCCCCTGCTTGTTTTATGTACCACATAACAGTGGTGCTGTCCATCTTTACCATTAATTGTCCTGGAAGAATGTGGTCCTTGAAGGCTGTCAGAGCATTCTGTACAGCTAACATTTCTTTCTGATTGATATGCAGGTGCATTTGACTTGGGTTCCATTTGCCCTGAATGCACTTTCCTGCCAAGTGAGTCCCTCATGCATAGTCTGATGCATCTGTTGTTAGGGTTTGGGCGGCAGGGGGTAGAGGGCACCAGGAAAAGTCTTGAGTAGAAACCGTGTCCCCTTTCCTCTTCTGGGACAGTTTGAATAGCCCTTATACTTAAGAGAGAGAGAACTTGCTTTTGAGCCTCTGTCCACTGATTTGGTGTTGGTAAAGTGTGGAAGTGGAATCTGTATCCTTGGGAAACTATATTTAAAACCCATTTGTCCTGGGTAATGAGTTCCCAGCTTTTTGCCTGCAGAGCAATCTTTCCCCCTAAAGGAGCACTCAGTTGAGAAGGGCTTAGAAGTCTTAAAGTTAAGTCATTGAGACAGTTTACCATGGGGGGAGTCTTACTACTCCCTGCTTTGGAAGTGGGAGCCCCCCACTGCTTAGTCCTATGTGTACCTTGGGATTGAAGCCTGGATGTTCTGCTGGTTCTGGGTTTGGACTGAGAAGGCCTGGAAGAGGCAGGAAAGGACCAATTCTTAGAGGGCCAATGCCTACTAAATCCTGGTGGCTGTACTTGCAGGAAATCTTTAAGAGTTTGCATAGATTTAGCTTTTTCCTCCATCTTTTTAAGTACTTCTTCTACTTTGTTGCCAAACAGGTGGTCCTGGTTTAAAGGAGCATCCAGCAATTTAGCTTTAACATGATCTGGCAAAGATTGCTCCTTAAGCCAAGCATGCCTTCTAAGTACAGATCCAGTGACAGCAGCCCTGCAGGATGCCGCTAGTGAATCAAAACCACATTGCAAAGTATGCTTTACAACTTGTTCAGCAGAATGCATGAAATCCTGTAAATCCTTATTTTCAGCACAGTCAGGAATCAACATCATTTTCTGTTTAAGCAGTCCAATAATATGCTGCTGATACTTTAACATATGAAACTGGGAGTTTAAGGCCCTAATGGCCAAGGTTGCAGAAGTGTATACCTTCTTACCCCATCTATCCAGCGCCCTGGAATCTCTATCAGAGGGGGTAGGATTGTTGGCAGTAGTAGCCTTAATGCCCTTGGGTCCCTGTGAAATAGTCTCAGGATCTGTAGTAGGAGTTTTAAAGGGGAACTTGTGAGAATCAGGAACCCTGTAATATCTATCTGGTTTTCTGGGAGCAGGAGGTAAGGAGTCAGGGGCCAAGCTAGATTCCGAAAAGGCATCATCAACAATGTCCAGTACAGGGGAAATAAATAAAGGCCTGTGTTGGGGCAGGAATAAGAAATCCTTAAGCCTCTTTTTAGAATCAGAGTAATCCTGGCTTTCCCAGCGAAAATGCTCCCTAAGAGTATGCAAGGTTTCACCAAAAGAGAAATCTTCTGGAGGGGAAGCAGAGGGAATAGAGTCCTCTGCATCAGAATCCTCATAGGTAGATAAGGGTGAATCTTGGTCATCAGAGGAAACATAAATTTCAGAACCCTGATCAGAAGAATCAAAAGTAAAATCAATCCTAGATCTCTTAAGAGGGGGAAGGCTGTCTTCCCCTGATTAAAGTAATAAGGTCTTCAGCCATTCTTATCATTTGTTTTTAGGCACAGAGGCCTGCCCATGCAGTCTGGCAAGGAATACAGTACGAATGAAAATCTTTATGAGGTATTTGCTTTCCACAAGAAATACAATTATTGACTTTTACTGACATCGGTTTAGAGCAAGAAAAAGTTTCCCCAACGGGGTGCTTAGCTTTAGTTGAAGACTTCGGTTCTGAAACTCGAAAACGAAAATTTCAGGAGTCGGCCGACCGGCACTTGCGAAATGTTTCTGCTTTGGGCACTGCACGGTAAGAAAGACTGAGGTAATGGCATTAGCTGCGTGCTTTATTCCCCTGACTACCTGACGTCATGGAAGATGAAACAGCAACCAACGCAGGACCCAAAACTTTGATAATCAGGCAGACTGAGGGCTACTGCAAGCAGATAACCCAAATGTGATGACTACAACAGTGAAACACGAAGAACATCAGACCATGGACGTTGTCATTCATGGAAATGAAGATGAGGTCTTAAGGAGGGAATCACTGACTACTCTTTCAAGTTATGTAGATTTTATCATCATAACATCACTGGAAGGATACAACAGGCAGTACAGAGCAGGGCAAGACTTTGGTGTGTAGTCTGCATTACAACTCATATAAAGACAGATTACAACAACTTAAAGCATACAGTTTTGAGAAAAGGAGTCAGAGACTGAACATGACAGAAATATTCAATGACAACAGGAGACTCTAAAGAGCTTACATGGGAACCATTAAAGAAGGAGAAAGAGAGAGAAAGATGAGAACAAGAGGAAATAGTTTGAGGACACAAGATAGACGGTTCATGAGAGATACAATGAAGTACTGTTCCACAGAAAAGTGGTGACAGCAGCTGCATTATTGTAGTAAATATGTTCAAAAATGTGGCTAAATTCAACAATATCTTAGACTGGTGCCAAGTAAATCTTTTGAGGGCTGTGTTTGGGGCAAATAAACTGTCGAGATAAATAAAACCTGCTGCTTATCCAGTAAAAAAATGAGTAAATTGTATAGGCTCTACAGTCCATTTCTGCTGTCAAAGACCTACAATGGGTGAAATATTATAGAAAAGGTGGAACTACACCCAGGTGGGTACTTAAATGTATCTTCCCTTTCTTCTCTTCCAAAATGAGGTCCAATTTGTACTGCTGGTCCGTTATGACACTTTGATCACAGTTTTATATCTAAGATCCTTGACATGTTGTCAAACAGTCAGTGAATATTTTGCATCATTGGCAAGTTTTCTTTTTTTAACAGTTCTCCCCATTAAACTCAACCAAGCAAATAGTCATACATGAGAGGAAATACAGAATTAAGTACTGCAGTGTTGAAATGTAAGAAAGGTTACTTGACATGGGTATTACTTAAGAGTATGTTCTGATATTTTATTTGCCACTAAGAACAGAAAAGATGTGGAGAGCTTTATTTTCTAAAAAGAGAAGCTGATGTTGCATTAATAAACTGTAAGGTGAAAAATATGAGGCCACAACTAAGGGATACAGGGGACTTGAGCTATGAATGCAGCAGGAAGGTTAACCTAATTGTAGCTGAATGCTGGGAAAACTTCAGTTAGTAGCTTTTGCAAAAACATGACCACCTATTAATGCATTAGCTGTACCTCACTTCAATATTTTACAACACACTGAATACATTAATAATGCTGTTTAAAAATAAATTACTTACCGAGCTTTACAATCAGCTTTGATTCTAAACCTTCATGCTCAACGTGGCATGAGTGACGATATTTGTCTTGTGGATCAATTTCTATCCATTTCTCAGTGTAATATGTTCCATCACTGTTTGGCAGAACTCCAGAGGATGTTGCGGTTTCAGTTTTGTCATTATCACCTTTAACAAAATAAACATCAATATCTCGAGGGTAAAATCCACTAACTCTGCATTTCAGCTTGGTACTATCGCTCTCTGATATGTCAGTCATCTTTGCCTTTGGTGGAACTGTGGACGATAAAAGAGGGATAACCAAGTTAGCAACTTAACACATGGTGGATAAATTTGCTTTGAGCCTAAAAATTTCTAAGATCTGTGAGAAGATGCTAGATCCCTTCTTGATGAAGAACCAGTAATTTCAGAAGTATGTCATTAGAGTACCTCCTTGCATTCTCACTGCTACTAATTCAAAAAATAGAAAACAGCTGTTACTACTGCATGCACGTATCAAGATGAGGTAGTGCACCTTTGTGTCATACAATCCAAGCCACCATCATCCACACCCAGCACCATCTTTTAGTAGTATTCGTGTTACATTTATGTACCACATACATCTCTCACATTTTCATACTGTAGCTTTAATCTTTGAACACACTACACCTCATCATTTTTCTACCTTTACCATTTGTGCAAGAAAGTCTTCAACACTACAAAACTTCATGTTAGGTTTGTAGTATCAAGTACCTCCAGTCTCTCTACACAAATTGAAGGAGTATTTCAGAGCTACACAGTTAAGGCTCCTATACATAGCACAAGCAGAAAAAAAGAAGTTATGTACCTACCACAACGTTCCATGTTAGCTGTCTCCTCTCGCCTTCGTTCTTGCTGGTTGGGTTCGGAGCCGATCCTCGGCTCCGACTCGGCCATCTTCTAAAGCTTGAGAGCTACATACTGGCTCGAGGCCTCCCCATATCCCAAGATGCCTGGCGCTAGATAACCAGATCTCGTTTGGCAAGACTAACAGCAGACAAAATAATGAAGGAATCCTATCCTATCATACATAAGCCCAACTATAGAGACTACCATGTAGAGTGGGATAGCCAGAGAAGGCTCAGCCTGAGCAATCTTATAGAGAAAACTCTTCTCGGTCTAGTAGGATAGGGGGATGGAGGGTGGGATGCAAGAAAGAAGGCGAGAGGAGACAACTAACATGGAACGTTATGGTAGGTACATAACTTCTTTATGTTAAGTTGTCTATCTCACCTTCATTCTTGCTGGTTGGGACAGCGTCCCTAGCACCTAATATCCTGGGTGGCTCAATGGAACAGACTCTTCAGAACAGTGGAACCAAAATCAGCTCTGCTTCTGGAAACTACGTCCAACTTATAATGCGAGATGAAAGTATGAGGGTTTGCCCAGGTAGCTGCTGCACAAATAGATTCCATGGGCAACCTAGCCTGAAAAGCAACAGAAGTGGCTAATGCTCTGGTGGAGTGCCCTTTAGGTTTAACAGGCAATTCTTTATTCCTCAGCTGATAGATAAAGGAAATGATAGACGTCAGCCACCTAGATAAAAAGTTACTTTTGATACTGGTATACCTTGTTTACCCTCTGCATAAGAGAGGAAAATCTGATCCGATTTTCTGAATTGCTTAGTCCTATGTAAAAAAAAGTGCAGTTGTCTATGAACATCTAACTGACATAACTTATATTCCGCCCTGTTGGAATGGTTGGGAAAAAACACAGGAAGGTCAATGGACTGATTCAAGTTATTCTCAGAAGAGACCTTAGGTAGGAAGGAGGGATTAGTCCTAAGAGCAACCCTGTCTTTGTGGAACACTAGGTACGGGAGACGAACAGACAGAGCCTGCAGTTCGGAAACTCTTCTGGCTAAAGTAACTGCTACCAGAAAAAGTGTTTTCCAAGATAAAAACTTCAACAAACAGAGAGCTGCAGGTTCGAAGGGGGGCAAAATTAGAGAGGATAGAATCAAATTCAGATCCCACAGAGGTGGAGGATCTCTCACTGGGGGCCTGAGCAGAGTGGTTCCTTTGAGGAAGGCCTTACAAAGCTTATGGAACATTATACTATTTTCCGAAAGGCCAATGTGAAAATTTGAAACTGCGGCTAACTGCACTCTATTTGTAGCGGAAACGGACCCAGCATGAAAAAGCTCCGCAAGAAATTCCAGGATGTGGTGAACAGGGGCTGAAAATGGGGCTATACTCTTAGCCTCTTCCCAGGAAGAAAAATGTTTCCACTTACTAGCGTAAGTTTTTCTAGTGGTAGACTTGTGCAATGATAAAATGATTTCACGCACTGATTGGGAGATATCAGGAAGCCTGGCTAGGGTTGGAAGTGGAGCAACCAAGCTGTGAGTTTGAGAGATTGTAGGGAATGATGCAGCCCACCCGATTGATGGATCAGGAGGTCTTGAACTGGGTCCAGAGTCTAAGGCTGCTCGATAAGATAATGATGCAGGAACGGAAACCATATTTGTTGAGGCCAGTATGGGGCAATGAGAATCATTTTGCAACCCAATATGGTAGCTTTCTGTATCAGCTTGGGAATTAGGGGAAAAGGGGGGGAATGCATACAGAAGTCTCTGAGGCCAATCGTGGACTAGAGCGTATCTGGGGGAATACTGTGGATGTGGAAGGAGCGAGAAGGAGTTGCTGCACTTCCTGTTGAAGGGGGTGGCAAAGAGGTTGCAGCAACATTGCCCCATTTGCGGAAGACTTGGTCCGCTACTACTTGATTCAGAGACCACTCGTGAGGCATCAGAATAGCTCTGCTCAGCCTGTCTGCTATGACTTTCCCTGGGATATGCGTTGTGGTCAGAAACCATTGGGAAGAGATCGCCCACTGCCAGAGTCTGAGTGCTTCTCGACATTGGGGGTAGGACCTGGTTCCGCCCTGCTTGTTGATGTACCACACGACTGACGTATTGTCCGTATGAATTGCAATTGTCCCGGTAGGAAGAGAATCCTGAAGAGTTTGCAATGCTAAAAGCACGGCCCTCATCTCCAAGACGTTTATGTGCAGATGGTACTCCTGAGGTTGCCAGGTGCCTTGGATTGTTCTGCCCTGATAATGCCCCCCCCCCCCCGATCAAGGAGTCCATGGTTACCATAGCAACTGGAGGGGGAAGTAGAAATGGTCTGCCCACTGGCACTGATGAGGAGACCATCCACCACGCAAGGTGCTTTTTGCATGCTTCTGTGATGATAATTATGTGAGACATGGGAAGCTGCTGGAAGGACCATTGGGTGAAAAGAAGCCATTGGAGGATCCTCATGTAAAAACGGGCTAGAGGGACGAGTATAATTGCTGTTGCCATGAGACCCAGGGTTTGGAGGATGAACCTGGCTTGAATTCTCTTGCAACCTAACAAGACCTGGACATGCTGCCGAATGACTGACACCCTGTCTGGTGGAAGGCTGGCTGACCTGTCTTTTGTATTTAAGTTTGTGTCTATAAAGGTGATAGACTGACAAGGTGACAAAGCAGATTTTTCGAAATTTATAGTGATACCTAGTCTGGAACACATCTGTATGGTATAGTCTCTGACTTGCAGAAGGTGATGCCTGGTGGTAGCGGTGAGGAGCCAGTCATCTAGATACGGAAACACCTGGAATCCTTGCCGTCTCAGGTGAGTGGTAACTACTGCCATACATATGGTGAACACCTTGGGGGCTGTGGTGAGACCAAAAGGCTGAACTGATAATGGCTGGCTCCCAGCCGGAAGCACAGGAATCTTCTGGAGCGTCTGTCCATTTTGATGTGGTAGTATGCATCCTGAAGATCTATGGAGCACATCCAATTGTCCTGACCCAGGAAGGGTAAAATGGACTGTAGCATGACCATCCGAAACTTCATTCTCTGTACAGACCTGTTTAGTCTGCTGAGATCCAAAATGGGTCTCCAGTCCCCTGCCTTTTTTGGTACCAAAAAGAACCTTGAGTAAATTCCGGATCCTTGCTGGTCTGCTGGGACTCGCTGGATGGCCCTTTTTCTTAGCAGTTTTGAAACTTCCTGAACTGCTTGATCCCTTAAGATTGGGTGGAACATCTGGAAGGGACTTGTTCGGCAAGAAAGGAGCACGAATGAAGGGAATTCTGTAGCCTCCGGATATAACAGACTGTACCCATTTGTCTTGTGTTATGTCTTGCCAGGCTCTTGGGTACAGTGATAATCTTCCCCCGACTGCCTCCAGAGGTGGGCAGCCGGGCAACCCTTCAGGGATGCTGGAAGGGCTTGTCAGAGAAAGATTCTCTGCTGCCCTGGTTTTACGGTCCCCCTCTGCCACGAGGGCGGCGTCTGTTACTGTTCCCTCCTCTGCCCCTGGAGGGAAACTCACCATGTGTGTCCGGCAAGGCTCCCTGGGATTTCCGGAACCACATCTTTCCATTCTTCTGACCCTTGGGATATGGTCTGGAAGGAGTTGAAAAATGGACTCCTACAGCAGAGAGAGTCTTGCCTTCCTGCTCACACCTGGTAAGGGTGTCCTTCACCTGTGATCCAAAGAGAGAGGAACCATCAAAGGGGGTGTTGGTGAAAGATGCTCTGAAAGGTTCCACAAAGTTACAAAGCCGCATCCAAGCGTGTCTCCTTAGAGCGACGCCTGTGCCTGCGGCTCTACTCGCACCATCGGCTGCATAAGAAATGAGCCTCATGGAGGAGTTTACCACTGAATTAAGAGTCGCCAGCTGGGAGGCAACCTTGGCCTGGGC
This sequence comes from Protopterus annectens, assembly GCF_019279795.1. Taxonomy (NCBI): domain Eukaryota; kingdom Metazoa; phylum Chordata; order Ceratodontiformes; family Protopteridae; genus Protopterus; species Protopterus annectens. The sequence goes on from NC_056743.1 coordinate 693,749,054, forward strand.
CCCCTCAACTGATGGATCTTGAAGGGTATCTCCAAGCTCTTTAAGGAGATCCCTCTGTAGATGGGTAAAGTGGCACAAGTAGTTCAGAGACTTCATGGAAAACGTCGCTGAAGAAAACATCCGCTTCCCATATCTGTCCATCGTCCTAGACTCCTTATTAGGGAGATGGACAGATGAAGAAGTTTCAGCCAACTCCTTCTTCGTGGCCACCGCTACCACCATGGCATGAACGGGGACACCTTTGGCCAAAAATTACTTGTCATGTGGTGCAGTAATAAATTTAGCTGGCCTTCTGGGGATCGGTTCCACTGTGTCTGGAGCTGACCACAACTTCCGAGCCACCACAGACATCAGTGGGTCAAAAGGCAGAGACACCCAAGAGGTGGAAGGTCGGGATCCAAACGCGTCCAGGAATACCGACTCATCCTCGGAAGGGCTTAGGGCAGTCCAGTTCCCCCTCTGCCTAAGCATCTCAAGGATGTCTGAGAAGGAGAAATCTTCAGAGGGGGATCTCGGGGACCCTTCCGAATCCTCTAAGTCGGTATCTGATGTGACAGACTCAGGGGAGTCAACATGCTTCCTCTTATATTTCCTCTTACGAGGTGGTTCCTCTGAATGATCATGGGAGGCCTCGGAAGAGGAAGATACACCCAAAGGGATGTCCTGGGACACTGGATCCCCACACTTGGGGTCTGGAAGAGAGGTAGAGGCTGACGCAGGCACCATAGGGGGAGGAGCCGATGGGGTTGATCGTAGCACTGGCTCAGGGGCCAGTACACTCCTCATGACCTCGAAGGCATCCTTATCAGAACGCAGAGAGGGGTCCGGTTCTGAAGAAATCAGAATCCCTCTCCGCACCGAGGGGGATGGCTCTGAGGTGGATGTGGGAGCCGAACTCACCTGAGCCGAAGCTCCGAGGGGAAGAGCGGAGTCGGACAAGGGTCCGATGCCACTCGCCCCCTCGGAGCCAACAAGGGAGTCATGGCGCCCAGATCCTTTCAAGGATGGAACCATGGAAGTGATCGGAGCCGACGACAGAACCGAAGGAGAAGGTATCGGAGCAGACGGTGCCACGACTCGAACTCCGGTAATGAGCTCAAAGGGTGAGTCGGAGGAGGAATATCGGCAGACATGGACAGAGCTGACCCCTGATGGGGTGGGCTGGACAACATTTTAGCCAGTGCCTGCGATTTTAACAGTCTACTGACCACTCTTTCCAAGTCATGGTCTGAAAGTCTTGAGGACCGAGAAGAGTGGGATGAGCGATGACTACGCTCTGACTGGAGCAGAGGTGATCTCGGAACCGAGCGTATCAACTCCTGAGAGGGAGACCTAGACCTTGTTCGACTCTCAGAGGGCTCCGAAGAACGTATCGGAGCCAACTGGGAGTGAGGAGCATCGGTTCCAGCCGGAGCCGAGATGGAAGGTACAGATTCACCCAACGATGGCTCAGAACTGGAAGCCGATGGTTTAGGTGCCCTGGAAGATTTCACAGGCTGAGCCTTAGCCGGTGAATCTTGAGGTTTAAGTAAACCTCTAAGGATCAATTTATTTTTGCGCTCCTGCAGGACTCTTGGACTGAATGCATGGCAAATGGAGCAAGAGTCCTGCAGGTGCACGGCGCCCAGACAATAAACACAAGAAGTGTGACCATCTGTCAGAGACTTCTTCTGACAGCATGAGTCACACTTCTTGAATACGGACGGCTTAGGATCCTTGGACATCCTGAAAGGAAAAAAACAAGGAAAAACACACACAAAAAGGTTAAGGTAATTAACATAACAAAATTACACTACAGTTACCAAAAACAAAACTACACCAACAACTATAATTAACTATAGCTAAACTAACAGTGATTAAAAAAAAAAAATTCTTTCTTGTTAAGGAGATAGAGAGAGATAAAGGTTATCCTCTAACTTAAATGGACACCTTTAGAGGTAAGGTTATCCTCTAACTTAAACGGAAAACCTTAAGAGGAAAGGAGAAAGAGAAGGGGGAGGGGAAACAAAAACAAGTACAATACAAGGGATATAACTAAACGAGAATTTCTACTCTAAAATTAACTAATCTGTGACAGAAAAAAGACAATATAAAAGTTTTATACGACCTGAGCCAGTACAGCAACCTCACAGCAGAAGCGGCAAACGAGATCTGGGTATCTAGCGCCAGGCATCATGGGATATGGGGAGGCCTCAAGCCAGTATGTAGCTCTCGAGCTTCTGAAGATGGCAGAGTCGAAACCGAACCCAACCAGCAAGAATGAAGGCGAGATAGACAACTTAACATCTATAATTCAAAGTGGAAAGGGATGATAATAAAATGGGGATGCTCAATATACAAGAAGTGATTGGGATTTTGGATGCAGGCATTTAAGGAGAATAACAATAATCATACAGAATATTATATCCATAAAACAGCAGAAAGCATTTCAAGAACTAAGCCAACAAGGGATTGGAGAAAGGAGATTCTAATGATAGGGATGACTGCAATTAGGGATACAGACAATAGGCAAGAGGAAGCTGGAATTTATTGGAGAAAACTGGCAAAGGAACCAAGGTATTGGGAGCAAATAACTAGAGAGGAAAAGATGACAGACTGGGAAGACGCCAAGAAAATGTATTTGGACTGCAGGTTAGAGATTGCCTTCCCTATCAGGGCTTGATATCAGAGTATAGGCAAAGAGAAAGAACTGGGGGGGGGGGTCTTAAACGAAAGACCAACACTGGCAGAGTTTTTAGTAGAATCTAGAATGGAAGCTGCCATTAAAAAAGGAATAATTAGTAAAGCATATAAAATATTGCATAACTACAAGAATCAATCAGAGAAGGTTTGAAAGGCTTGGGAAGAAAGATTGGATAAGCAATTCACAAATTAACAATGGGAGGATATATGTATGTCTCCCAAATATACAACAAAATCTAGAAGATTTTAGGATTTTTGCCTGGAAATGTTTACATAGATATTTCAATATCCCAAGTAGACTCCAGAAATGATTTCCTCAGGCAGATGGCAGATTTTGGAGGTGTGACTGAGAAGAAAGAGGTAATTGTGAACATATTTTCTGGGAGTGTGGTGAACTGGTAAACTTTAAGGATTCCCTGTGGGTTGCACTGTCAAAGATGCTGGGTGGGCAGATTGGTCTGTCAAAAGAGATGATTTTTCTCAGCTATGACACAGAATCGGAATTGCTTAGACATGGTAAGGCCCTGCTGTGTCTAATAATGGTGGCTGCCAAAAAAGCAATTACTAGAAAATGGAATGTACCAGAAGTAGTGAATATAGTAACAGAGATAAAACAACTGGAATTGAGATCTTTAGAAAAGGATAGGAGCAAACTATGTAGGAAAAAATGGGTATTGTGGAAGCAATACATACAAGAGAGGAATGAGGTTAAAAAGGTGACAAGACTTAAATGAGCTATGTAATGCTTGACTGAAAAAAACGATTGGGTAGATTATAAGTTATGTAAAATGTTTGCAACTGGTAGTGTGTCAGTACGGTTTGTGATGTAAAATGCTTGCCAACTAGGGCTGTGTCTATGTGGTTTGTTTTCATTTATACAAATGTATGATTGCCTATGTAGTAAGTGATGGTTTAATAAAGATGTTTCTCGTTTAACAGAAAAAGGCAGGAATTGAATAATTTATATAATGCTGCTTAGGATATATTATATATAGCTATATATGTGAAGTATAATGTTTGTTATGTTAATTATAGTTTGATTACTTTTATGTGAATGTAAATTTGCCTATGTCACAAGTGATAATTCAATAAAGATGTTTAAAAAATACCTCCAGTCTTTCCAGGAACTTACCTTAGCAAAATAAAGTGTCAAATAGACAAGCACACCTGGTTGGCAATGTAATAACAATGACAAATACTTACAAATACCTAAAGGTCATGTCAAGATATAGGATGATTATTACAATTTTGTACTTGCCAGCAAAAAGAATAAGAGGTACAACTCTATACATGGGTGTATTACTCTCATATTTCCCGTACAATGACATTTTCCAATAATGTTTAAAGACGTTTCAAAGCTGGTATGCAAAACTAGTTTGGAGATGGTGCTGAAGGTTTGGCCCAATGTGTTTTAGTACACAATATTTGTGAATACTGCTGACAGAGTTAATAATACTGTGTCTGTGCACTTGTTCATGAAAACTAGCAGTGATGTCATTGTGTTAAACATGGACCACCAAGGAATGGCTTCATGATTCTTCTGAGGCATGCATATGTAGCCAGCAACTATGAACCTGGCTTACTGTCAAGCAAAGATGTTTCAAAGAAAAAACAATGATCAAGTACAGCTCATGCTGCTGGCAAAGATCATGTGTATCGGTTAATATATGGTTACATTCCTGCAACTGGAAACCTGCAGACATTATTCCCATTCATAAAGGGAGGGTTGTAGAAATAACTACCAGCTACAGGTCAATCAGTCTTATTTTGATAGCTTAATTCATTAACCCCGAGTATCATCTCACAGCGCCTCTGTGCTTAAATCCGAGCGCGCTGTGAGAAGGTAGTAATTGTATGCAGTTACAACCGAGTCCCTTCCACAGGCGCTTCTAACTTTACACCCATATTGGAACTCCACTGTTAAAAAATAAGTTGAAAAGGTAACTGAACTTTTTCAGTTACTTTCTTAACTTACTTTTCATTGTGGAGTTACATGATGTTCATATTTAACTTTTTGGAGAAAATCGGCTGTATATACAAGTACTCTTAGTATGCCGATTATCTATGCATTTCAAGGAGCAAGTGGTGGCAGCCAATCGGATTGTTCCATGTCAAGCAGCCACTTGCATAACACCTCCACCCCCAGGAACTGGTATAAGTTTTGGCCATCACAAACACTTTGTTCCGGCAATAAGTGCTTTTCTGCTTGCTTGCATTGCCTTAAGTTTTGGCTGTCACAAACGCTTTGTTCTGGCAATAAGTGCTTTTTTGCTTGCTTGCATTGCCTTAAGTTTTGGCCGTCCCAAACACTTTGTTCCGACCAATAAGTGCTTTTCTGCTTGCTTGCACTGCCTCCCCCCTAGAAAGTGCGCAGTTGGAAAGTCAAATGTATGGCATTATTTAGTGAACTTCAGTCATCTGCAGTAGGCAGATTCAAGATGAGAAGACCAAAAATATGAGACCGAAATCTGGACTGTTGAGCTGTAGTGTTTTCCAATATCGCAGTAGTCCACAACCACTAGGCTTCCTTTGGTACCGGACCAAAAAGAAAAATGTGTGTGTGTGTCTGCTTGACTGTTTATGCGTGTCTGCTTTTGTCTTCATGTTTGTGAGTGAATGCGTGCAAGAAAGGAGTATGAATGTGTGTGTATGAATGTGGAAGAGGTGTGTATATGTGTGTAAGAGTTAAAAGTGAGCAATGCATGAGAAACTGAACAGTACGTGCATGGAAGCAGAATGCATGTGTGTACGAATGCAGAAGAGAATGTGTGTGTATGAGAATAAGTGGGCAGTGCATCACAGAATTAAGAGTGCATGCATGAAAGCAAAATGCCTGTGTGTGTGTGTACGAATGCATGTATCTGTATGAGAGAGAGTGAGCTAAACATGAGCAATAAACCGTCTGTGCGTGAAAGCAAAATGTCTGTGTGTGTGTGTGAATGCAGCAGAGAATGTGTATGTGTCTGTGTGTATGAGACAGAGTGAGCAGTGCATGTATGAAAGAGTGTATGTGTGTGTAAATGGCTAAATGAATGTGTATGTGATGTGAGTACGAGACCCTCTTGCTGGCATTTTGTTTTTGTGTGGACCCCCTTGCTGGCATTTTGTTTTTGTGTGCAAGCCTGAGGTTGAAACAGTCTGGTTCCAGGAGACACACTGAAGCCCTAGTAGTGAGTGGTGAGCAAAGCAATCAGCTCAAAAGATCCTGAAACAGCACTCAAAGTCATAGCATGGCAACTGTCTTATAAGACCCTGCATCAGAACACTAACCAAGGCCCTAGTAAGGTGATTTGCCTAAAAGACCTGAAAGAGTACTGTACTAAATATCAGATCCCCCAAATAATATCCTAGCATGGTCAATAAGTTCTGAATAATCTCTAAAGGCTCTGCATGACACCATGAACAAGATGCTAGTGAAGGTCTAAGCTCTTATCAGAAAATGCAGTAAGGTCACATACAAGATCATGGGAATACACCAACATCTGCCCTTAAACACTTAGTATAGCATTTAGCAGAAATGAAGACAGCCTTAAATGAATTTGCATCCTGTTCCACAACAAATGTTCCCCCTGCTAAAGCACATCCTCACATTAAGGTTCAGAAACAATTTCCAATTGACTCTAAACAGAAATATCTTGCATTTAAATCATGATGACATACCAAATACTCAAGGAGATGACCTGCAATACTGCCATGCTGCAGTATAGAGAATAAAGCAGAAATCAAGCACATGAAGTGACAAGACTGCCAACCACAAATCTGAAAGGACTTGAAAGTAAAGGGAAAACCATTCAGATGTCAGAGTGTCAGGGTCAACAATACAAGGGCTGGAAAAATACCCGTCCTATCTAGGGTAATCAAGGGAGAGGTATCTGAAATTCCTTGAATCCTCAGCGTTCATTGCTATGTATCAGATGGGGAAGCAGAATGGAAAGGACAAAAAGGATAATACCTGAAATTCTCCAACATCCATCTGGTGTCTGTCATTATTTTCTAACTTCATTCTTTAATGATTTGCCACAAATATGGCAGAAAACCACAATTTTATAATACACATTCCAAAAATATGAGGCAAAAATCTGGACATTCTACGAAAATCTGTACAGTTGAGTGGTATGCAAGATGCACTATGACAGAGTCAGTAGGGATGTCTGTTGATCCATTATTTTGCACTTGCTAAGCAGCTCTTTTGCTGCTTAGCTAGTGTAAAGTACACCAACTTCAGACTACAAAAATGATGTGTGAGTGTGTGTATGTGCTGCATCTGTGAGTGACTGCGTGCATGACAGCAGAAAAGAATATAATAAATATCTACTCAACAGGTAATGTGCAGCTACTATCTACCTGCACATAAGGGGCTTGCTTTGGTGAATGTTTCATTTTGGTGCTTGTACATACCAGGAAATGTTACTCAACGGTCGTTTTGGGGAAATCTTTAATTCTGGTGCTTTGTGCATACATTTTATTGAAGGGGTCACTTGGGTGAATGCTTCATTTTGGTGGTTGTACAGACTAGTAAATGTTACTGAAGTTTCATTTGAGGAAAAGTTTAATTTTGATGATTGTGCATACCTCAACATTCTACTGAAGGAGTTGCTTGGGTGAAGTGCATATTTTGGTAGTTGCACATACTATGAAATGTTACTGAAGGGTTGTTTGGGGAAATGCTTCATTTTGGTGCATGTTTATACCTGGACATACTAATGAAGATGTTGCTCGGGGAAAAGTGTAAAGTATTTAGTTTCTCTTTTACATTAATTTCTGTATATATTTTCCTAGTGTAGTTAACCATGGGAAAGACTGAGTACTGCTGGGAAAGTGTGGTACTGTACCTCTGAATGAGGTGAGGTACAAAAGTCTCCAGCAATTCTATAATATTGGAAAGGGGGTTTTCCTCCAAATTGTGGACATGTTTTAGTGACATCAAAGATATTGGCAATGATTGCATGTCTGTGACCTCAACCGTTTTACATTTCAGAAGAATTACTTCTGTACCAGTGACTGATGCAAAAGAAAAGAAAGCAGTCTGTGTTGTAATGTCATGGTATTTTCAACCATAATTCAGAATGCCTTGTAAAAATAGGGCATTTGAAAACAACTCTGCTGTTACAGTTATATTTTGCTTTTATAGGGGGTAGAGTAGTGTACACCCAGGACTAAAACCTGTCATTATCTTTCTGTTTCTGTGCAGAAAATTAACTCTTCATCCTTTGTTTGTTTCCTTAGGCATTCATAATTCTATAAACTGAATAAACAGTATATAACCAGTATATAATATGATGGAATGCCTAAGGAAACACCCTTCGTTTGTTTCCTTAGGCATTCATAATTCTATAAACCGAACAAACAGCATATAAACAATGTATAATATGATGATGTAATGTATAATAATGATGTAATAATATATTAAATTGATGAAACTACAAAGGGGACTCAATGAAGTGATAAAATAAATGCAAGATGTAGACATATGTGCTTATATGTTGGAAAAACATTGAATGGAACGTTAGCTTCTCTCTGTCTCTGTCTTGGTGTGTTAAACTGCTTTTTGAAAGGGGTGACTTGGGTGAATGCCTCGTTTTGGTGCATCTATATACCAGGAACTGTTACAGAAGGGTTATTCAAGGGAAATAATTCATGTGTACCAGGGATGTGCTTGTGCATACATGGTCAGACTGCTGAAGTGATTGGTGGGTAAAACAGTTTATTGTGTCATTTTGATGCTGATGCATACACAACACAGACAACTGATTCACTGGTTGACTGCAAGGTGCCATGCCATGCTCTCTCAGCTGAACTATTTGTTAGAATATTGCACTACAGCTATGGTGTAAAAGGCATAGGTTATCTTTAGCTCAGGTTTCAGTGATGGTTATTATAATTTTTTTATGTATCCAGTTTTCAAGAATCATTTATTATCTGTTAACAATATGCACATACTGCATTGAGGAACACTGATAATAAACATGTCTGAAGACATGTTGGATTGATGGATAACAAATAGTGGTGTGTGTTATTGTAACCAGAGGGATGGTTAGGTGAGATAACTTGAATTACTACTTTTTGGATTAATTCTTACATTGATGAACCAGATAAATTTGCCATTTCTGCTTGTATCATTGTATTTCTGTTTATACTTAGGAGTTGCCAGACTGAGGTAAAGGTTATTACTTGCTGACTACTACGAGCATGCAGCTACCATATATTTTGGGCATTTTTCCTGGCTTTGTCAGTCATGTGTAGAAATTAGGTGGGATGAGAAGGGCACAGTAATATACAAGTGTTATACTATTTCTACTGAATTATAATTATATACTATTTCCACTGAATTATAATGAATGCCTACTCAAATGGTTATGTGCAGCAATCATCACCTGTGTCTGAGCATGCATAACTTTCAAGTGACAAAATGCAGGTCATTATCACATTAACAATAAGTGCAGTTCCACTATAGCACTGAGTCATTACCACTTCAGGTAAAACTCTCAGCAGCTGTCACTGTTGAGTAGAGGTTGCTATCACATTGATGAATGCACAAGCCAGATTTGGGTTTTTGTCTATGTAAAGTCATTTCAAGTCACCCCCCACCAGTTTCTTTCTATTATTGGTACAATTTGTTTGATAGACAGTAAAGTCCTCATTGTGGTTATATGGTTCTCAGAAGAGACCAGTATGCATATAAATGCCTTGGAGAAGAGAAAGTACAGTTTTGTACCTACCATAAATGTAGATGTTAGAGTGTTCACCCTGCTGCAGTCATCACACTTGGGTTATCCTGTCGTCAGGCGGTCCCGCAGTCGGCTGGAATTCCAAAGTCTTGGTCCAGCGTTGGTTGCTGTCGCCTCTTCCCTGACGTCAGTGCGCCAGGGGTTTACATAATGCAACCGACACCATTTTCTTCAGTTTTTCTTGCCCCAGATGTCAGGTGTCCCCAAAAAGGTGGTCAGAATCAGTACCAAATGGAGTAACCATTGCACAAACACTAAATCCCTTCAGCTATAAGCAAATACATCAGTAAGGCATAGAAGAGATTTAGCCAGAAGAACAGAGGGGATAGAGGGAGGGCAACCTGGACTGCAGCAGGGTGAACACTCAAACATCTACATTTATGGTAGGTACAAAACTGTACTATGTTCATCGTGTTACCCTGCTGCAGTCATCACACTTGGGTTGAATACCAAAGCTAAGGTAGGGGGTGGTATCATAGAGGGTTAGTGGAGGCAATAAGGCCCTGCAGAACTGCAGTGGTGAAGCCCGCCCTGGACTTAAGAGTAAAGAGGTAAGTGATAGTGTTTGGTAAAGGTGTGTACTGAACTCCAAGTTGCAGCTTTTAAAATTTCCTTGGTTGGAACCCCCCTGAGAACGGCTGTAGAGCTAGCTGTTGCCCTGGTAGAGTGGGATCTAATGGTAGCAGGAACTGGTTTCCCATTATGGGATAGCAGAAACGTATGCAATGACCTATCCATTTAGAAATGGTTTGGTTTGATATAGCCTTCCCTTGAGAAGCTGTAGCATAGGATACAAAGAGCTGGCCAGATTTTCTGAAAGCCTTAGTTTTGTCCAAGTAGTAACAAAGCTGCCTGTGAATGTCCAAGGAATGCAGGAGTCTCTCACCTTTGTTCTGTGGATTGAGGAAGAAGGTGGGTAAGTGGATGGTTTGATTTAAAGCTACACTGGAAACCACCTTAGGCATAAAGGAAGGATTAGCTCGTAGAGAAACTCTGTCTTGATGAAAAATGAGGAAAGGTTCCACTGCCATTAGTGCCTGTAGCTCTGAGACTCTTCTAGCTGAAGTTATTCTAGGAGCAGGGCAGTCTTCCATGATAGGAACTGAAGATCTGCAGAGAAAGCTGGTTCAAAGAGAAGTAGCGTTAGTTTTTCCAGAACAAAGTTGAGGTCCCATGTTGATGTAGGAGCTCTCCTGGGTGGTCTAATGTTTTTTGCCCCTCTGAGGAACTGCCTTAGAAGAGGATGTGAAAATAAAGGTGGATCCGTGTTGTAATGAGCTGAAATAGCTGAAGCATGGATTTTAATTGAGGAAAAGGAAAGTCCTTTGTGCAACATCTCAGCTAAATACTGTAGAATGGGAGGCATGTGAGGCTGAATTGTGTCTTGGCCTTTAGCTTGGTTCCAGGCACAAAACCTTTTCCATTTGTCCGAATAAGCCTTCCTGGTGCTTGGCCTCCTGGCTTCCAGAATAACATCCAGAACTGCTTGTGAAAGAGGAACTGGTTGGGTGTTTAGTTGATTTGCCATGCAGCCAGATTTAAAGTTTTGAGCTGGCTGTGAAGAATCTGATTGTTTTGTTGTGTGAGCAAATGAGGTATTAGAGGCAATATCCATGGTGGGCCATATTTTGCAATAGCGGATACCAGTGCTGGCGTGGCCAGTCTAGGGCTATAAGAATCAGTTGTGGTCTCTCCTTTTTGACTTTCAAAAGAACCTTTGTGAGGAGAGGCAATGGAGGGAAGGCATATACCGTCAGGTTTTTCCAACTGAAAGAGAGACAGCGTCCACTTACCAAGCTTGATGGTGAAATGTCCTTGTACAAAATTTTGTCAGTTGATAGTTTTGAGGACTGGCAAAGAGGTCTATGTTTGGAAGGCCCCATTTTTGAGTTATCATTGTAAATATTTGTGGATCTAGTTTCCACTCATGGGGATCTTTGATGTTTCCGTCAAAATTTCCATAGCGGTCTCAGGTTCCAGATCTGCGATAGTCAGGGGCTGCGTCGGAGCCTCACTGAGGACCGGAGAACTGGAGACCGGATCTGCTGAGGCCTCGGAATCTGGTTTAGGCCTGGGATGTCTGTCCTTATCCCTGCGTTTTTTGTGAACGCCGGTAGTCGGTTGCTCCGACGGCATGGTGTAGTTAAATTTCCTACCGAAGTAGTGGTGTGCGAAATCAAAGCGTCTTTTAATAGTACGCTTATTAAACCGACAAGAAGTGACGTCGTGGTCTGGGCCTAGGCAAGGTATGCAATAAGAATGAAAATCCTTATGAGGTATTTGCTTCCCACAAGATGAAGTCTGATTTTAACAGACGAAAACGCGTGTGTTCAATAGCATTTATGTTTTAACATAGAGTGTATATAGAGAGATAACATTTACTGCGTGGAACGTGATTTGAATAAACTTTGGCCTAAGAAGTGGTTTATACTCTCCGTTTCTCATTTTGGACTTTTTTTGCTTCCCACAAGAAATACAATTGTTAACTTTTTCTGACATCGGTCTGAGGCAAGAAAAGTTTCCCCAACGGGGTACTTAGCTTTATAGAAGACTTTGGTCTGAAATTCGAATTCGAAAATCTCAGGTGTCGGCCGACCGGCACTTGCGAACTGCTTCTGCTTCGGGCACCGCGCGGCAAGAAAGACTGAAGAAAATGGCTTTGGTTGCATTATATATACCCCCGGCGCACTGACATCAGGGAAGAGGCGACTGCAACCAACGCCGGACCAAGACTTTGGAATTCTGGCCGATTGCGGGACCGCCTGACGACAGGATAACCCAAGTGTGATGACTGCAGCAGGGTAACATGATGAACATCATCTTTTTAGAGTTGCAGGCATTTCAGAACTCCCTCCTCTAGGGATAATTGCCATCCAAATGGACAATATGTCACTGGTTTGGTACATCAACAAACAAGAGGGAAACAACCCCCTTTACCAACAAGGAGGGAGAGTTGAGCTGTGGGTGATCTCTTCCAACTGCATCACTCATTGTGTGTCACTTGGTGTTGTCAAGGGTGGTGGGTACGTACAGATATACTGTTTTGTTTAAGACTTTGGTTATGGAAATTATAATTGTTTTCATATTTTAGTAAATAAGTTTGCTAGGGAGCCCGTAATTGTGGCAAGTTATACCTCATGCTAAAGAGAGTGTTAGTCCTTACAGTATGATAAAAGAAAGGTGTCAGTATTCTGTACACCTCTACAGATATCACACTTTATTTAGGACTTAGATTAGGAAATTATGATTTTTTTTCATATTTTGGTAAATAACTTTGCCAGTGAGCATGTAACTGTGCCAAGCGATATTTCATTTTACAACATGATAAAATAGCTATGTCTGTATGCTGTACATATATATAGATATCAAAGTTTAGGTCTAAGATTATGAAAATTATGATTTCTTTTCATATTTTGGTAAATAACTTTGCAAGGGAGCATGTCAATATGCTAAGCAATACCTCATTTTGAAACATTAATCTTGCACAGAAACTCCCATTATGGTGAACTTGTGTAGCACTCTTTCTCTACGTTTTATGATTTGAGCCTTTAGGTTCCCTTTTCCAGCTCATTGCAACATACCCATTTTGTATTACGAAGATCAAACATGTCATCATTTTGAAGCTGACATTCAGATGCACAACTTCTACACTGATATGTATGCTCTGTCTGTTACTGCTGATGAGATATTATGCTTTGTTTATCAATTATGAGAAATAATATATTAATCATATTTCTGTGAATATCTCATGAAAGGAGCATCACACAGTAATTGTTAAGGTATCATTTTACAGCTGACATTCATACTAACAAATTAAATTCAAATTGTATGGGTCTGTATGGTACATAGACCAAGATATTGTGCTTTACTTTTCCAAAAAGGTAAAAAATATGCACAATATCAGCATTCCTTGCCAAATATTTAATAATGACTTTGATATGCACTATCAACATTTACACGGTTGGAAAGGTCAGTGTCTGCTGAACAACTTTCACGTTTACATTTTTAGTGTAGCTCTTATAGTTAAAGAGTTATGAACATTTGTTTTCTGTAAAGTATTACAAATGGATTTTCTGAAAATGAGCTCAGGCTGCACTGTTGTTCCTATGGTGGAATTAAGCAGGCAGCTTTTTCTGAGCTGCTCCGGAGTGAATGAGTTAAAAAGATTTTTGAAAGGTGTTTGTTAAAGGTATGCGGTGGTGGTGCTGCGGTAGCGTTGTCGCCTCACAGTCACACGCTGTCCAGTTCGATTCTCAGCTACAGCGTCTTCTGCATGGAGACGTGCGTGAATGGGCATACCTTCATTGAAGGTTGTGCATTAGGGCTGGTAACTCGGCACGTAAAAATCAACTACCAATCATTAGCGGACCAGAGTTCCGCTGTGGCGACCCCTAACCAGAAAAAGCTGAAAGACACAAACTGACTTGTGAACTTCAGGGTAGCTTACTGGGTACCTCACAGTGTGGTTTTACCAAGAATAGATCAGCTTTTACTAACATGGTTCATTTTTATAAGCCAGTCTCCTTAGCCTTAGATTTGGGATTACCAGCTGTTGCTGTATGTCTGGACTTATTCAAGGTCTTTGAAAGTATTCCACACACTGTCATTTTAGATGCCATGCATAAACATTAAATAAATCCTTATGCTATTCCCTGAGTCGTAAACCTGGCTTAGTGGGAGGCAAATAAGGGTTAAAACAGAGAACTACACATCAGTGTAGTTAGAGATTTAAACAGAAGTACGTCAGGGATCAGTTTTGGTACCGCATTTACTCAATATTGTTTTTTCATTAATACCTAGGCTACCAATGACATGGACAGCAAAATATAAAGACAATATAAAAATTGGATGTTTAGTTACTTCTGCTAACAACATTGATAAATTCAACCAGTATACCTCAACCAACTTGACTACTGGTTAAAGCATAATGGGTTGAAGGTTAATATGGAGAAATGCAGAGATGTATTCTTTGGTAAAACTAGTATAAATACTGATGTGATCCTGGGGTATTTTCAGATATGGAAAAGGACTAGTAGAAAGATCGGGGTACCTCTGTTAGCAATAACCTCAGATTCCAGACACATGTCTAGAACATAAACATTAAGTCAATGAAAATGGTTGTCCAAATATTCAGGAACTTTGATAGTTAGACTGTTTACATCATATGTTTGTGCAATCATGGAGTATAATATGCTGTTTTGCTCATATAGTAAAGAAGACTTGTTATGACTAGAGGGAATTTAGTATACGTTTACACAGAGAATTCCTGGGATTAGTGGCAACTCATATCACTCTACCTTAAGAGAGTCTTGTTCTCTTTTCCACAACCTAGAAGTATTTGCGGGGCAAATTATGCCTGGCATATAAAGGTTTGATAAATGAAGAACTTCATTTGATATGAAATATTGATTTACTTGATACATGTAGAAATACTAGAATACAAACAAAGTTGACAAATGTCGAACAGTATTAAGAGCTAGATATTTATCACAATCAATGGTTCGCTTACAGAACAGATTACCGTTATATATTTGGCAAGCTAATTTACTATACTTATTTAAAAAGAATTTAGACACATGGGTGGGTACTAAAGCCTACACTATTGTTATAGCATCTGTGTTTTAATTGGCCTTATGGCCTCAATGCAGTTTTAAAAGAGCAATTGAACTATTAAGCTAGGTCTCTGAAGAAATAGCGGTAGCTTTCTTGTCCCATTTATTTATTTAATTTATTTATTTTAGTGGTGGATTTGGATCAGATATTGATATGGGGGGCTATTGCTGATCAAACATGACTCTCAGTAGTCACTCAGTCATTTCTTTTTATACTCATCCCTCATTTTCTTTTCAAGTTCAGCATATTTACAAGCACACTGAAGCTGTGAACACTTAATTGTAAAAAGCAAGTACATTTCATACTTGCATCCATAAATGGAATTCATAAAACTAGGTATTAAACATACCCCAAAATGATAATCCCTGCTTGTTTTGCTTCCTCTCACCTACCCCAATGTCCATCTAACATTAAAAATAATGTAAAATAATTTAGGTCTTGTTTTTTCACACACAGCCTTATTTTTTAGCTTTTTCTTCCAAGCTTTCAGCACACCACAGCTAGGCAACACTGCCCTAAAATAAGTGAATTAAGCAGGTAGTCTGGAAGCAACTGGCCCCCAGAAGTCCTGAGATTCTAGATGCTGCAATGTGCATTTTAATGTTTCACACTACATACTTGACCTATTGATGAGATGAACAAAAATCATGACTAAGGAAAGAAATGCAGCCTTATTTTCTTTCAAGAAATAAATAAGTTGTGTCCAAGGCTTAATAGTAAAAGCAGACAAAACAAACATCATTACCCAATAAACTGAGCAGACAAATACTTATAATGATACATAAATCATGTCTGGAGATACTGCTCCCCCCCCCAAAAACTGAGATGAAAATGAAAGAACAAATGTTAACAATCACATTTTTTAAGTTGCTGTTGTCATGTTTAGCATCCTCAACCCTAACCCTATCGACCAACTTCTGTATACCTCTCTAATGTCAGACTGGGACAAAGCAAATGAACAAACTGACCACAGTAACAAATTTCAACTTGATGCTGTCAGATGTATATATACAGTTTGCCTTCCCACACCAACCCATAAGAGATAGTCACTTACATACATGTCTGATTACAAGGAAAATGGAAAACATATTATCACAATAATGTATTCCATCTTATCATTCCAGGACAGTCCACTGGCTTTACACAAGCTGTAGCAAAATTCTGTGCAAACCACTGAGGTCAGACTGTGAGGAAAGTTAAATAATAACCACACTGTCCTTAGCCCCACTTAAGCTATAGCAAACTTCTGTGCCCACCTCTGAAACATCAAGGCCAGACCAGAGGTTGAAGAAGGGACTCCACTACTAAGCCTGTGTCAAAATTTACTTATACAGTCAGGGAGCAAAGAAATACCAGGTCCTGAGCAACTCTGAGGGTCTAGATGCTCTGTAATACATTTTTGCATTGTTTGAATGATAATTACTTGTTAATTATTTGCACCGCTATCCAGAAGAGTTGTGCATGTATATAACCCCAATAAAGTATGCGTCCACAGTTAGAATCAGTGCTATTATTTTTTCATACACACACTAGTCTCTTACACTACATATTTCCTTATAGACAAGTTGAGAACAGTTGGATAAAACCCCCACAGAAACCAGAAGAACAAAGTAATTCCATACAAGTAACCACAACCAACAACCCAAACAGAACTAGGAAACAGGACCTGAGTTATGGCAATGCTGCAATATGTGCCACTGTGCAAATGATCAGTTGCTTTGATACACATCCTGCCCAGATCACCAGTGATAGGCTCTAACTTTCTACAATGCTGAGATAAAACTGTGAGGAAAAGGTAAAGAAATTATGGCCAGCCTGCTTTTATTAGTTGCAATGCAACCCCTCCACACACACAAATATACACACACACATATGCATAAGTCATAGCAATGATCATTTTCATGGCTATCAGCAGATACAATAAACTATGTGACACTGTTCATTCTAAACCAGATTAGTAACTGTTTCACTGTGACTAAACAACAGAAGCAGTGTCACTTTTATCCAAAGACACATTCTTTATTGACTGTATATGCCTCAGATGTCTGAATGGGATTTTGTTTTAAATGGCATCAGTAAGGTATTCTAACTTGCTTTAAACAAATGTACACTAGCACTGCAAAGCCAGATTAATGACTTCTTAACATGACCATGACTATACAGTTAGCCATTTTCATCCACAGACAGTTTCCAGCAATTACAACTACCTCAACTGTGTACATTTCAGTTGTCTGATTTGAAAATAAAGAGAGGTCTACAGTAATATATTTCACACAAACACACTATAGCCACAGTAAAGAATCCACACATACTTCACAGAAAGCACACACTAATCCTGCAAATACGGTTAATGAGTGTTAAAACTGAGCAAATGACAGCAGTTACAGTCACTTTGTTGACTGTGTGCTACTGAATATCTGATTGTGTAAATAATAGCCAATCACCTCTCACAAATACACTACTCCTGTAAAAGCCAGTACAATGACTGCGTAAAGACAGCAAGCAACAGCAGGGTCAGTCACTTGCATTCACAGACAGCCCCAGTAGGCAGTAGTTACAGTCAATTTGTTGACTGTACACACCTCAGATGTGTGATTGTGATAAAAAATAGCAATAACCACTTGCTTCACACAAATGCCCATGAATCCTGCAAATGCAAGACTAATGACTGTTTAACATGATCATTACAGAAGAGTTAGCCATATTCATTCACCGAAAGTTCCATATGCTGTGCAACTGACAACAGGGTCAATCATATTCATTCACATAAAGTCCCTGTACACAGCAACTATAGTCACTTTTGTATCTGTCTTTGGTAGTAGTCAAACAGAAAGATGAGTCATAGATGTCAGCCTTCCCTCTCCAAAACTGGAATACTACCTTTCACAGCGTGGAACAAATGGTCAAAATGCGGAATACTTACTATTAGCATTACCTAGGAAGCTTGCAGCCTTGTTAGTAACTGCTTCTTCCTGAACACAAAATGTTCTTTTCATGAATTAACACGATTCAGTATTATTTACAATGGATATTTGTAAAAAAACATTCTTAAAAATGAATGCATACTCTCAAATGTCCCAGATTGTGTCTCATATTTCTCCCTGTGCCATGGAAAATTTTAACTCCGCGCCCAACATCAGAGTTTTATACTTTGTATTGTTCAGGAAATTGCATGTAGATGCAAAATCTGTCGCTCTACTAACCTCCTATGCGAGTTACGAGTAATATTTAAAAATTGTTCCTGATTTTGGCCTTTCCATCCCATTCTTTTTGGCTTTATCCCTGAATCCCTGATTCTTGAGCAAAAAAGACGAAACCTATAAATGAATGTGTGAGAGACACTTCCAGTATGGAACAGAGTGGAACAGTGACTTTGAAAGACAAATCAAGGAACACTTTTTACAATTAAGTGCATTTGAATAGTAGGGGTTGACTGGATGGATGAACTAATGTGCAGCTGTCTATAAGAATTCCATAATTTGACAATGTGCAGCCTCATATCAGATGTTTTTACAGGAAAAAAAGCCAAACCACGTAATCAACTGAAAAACTCTTAAAGCTCTGCTTGATTGTTCTAAAGTATTCAGTGTTCCACATTTTGGATATAGAATGTTGAGACCCTTGTCATTTGATAATATAGCCTATTCCAATCTAAACAACTGACAACTTCGACCAACCACTCTGAAATTAATTACTTCATAGTTAGTGATGTTTTTCTTTGACCTTAATTTATTTCTGTTACAGTTTTGAATGATATCATCCCCAAATGTACTTATGAAGAGCAGATTTAGTAATATTTAATGCATTCAGATTATTTTGTTTTAGTCTTCATTGTTACTACTGAAGTTGAGTCCTTGAACATTATTTTCTGGTCTTGTTAATCGGGTACTTTCTATAGGCACTGTCATTGTCTTTCGGCTTTTCCCAGTTAGGGGTTGCCACAGCGGAACTCCGGTCCGCAAATGATT
Organism: Protopterus annectens; assembly: GCF_019279795.1. Taxonomy (NCBI): domain Eukaryota; kingdom Metazoa; phylum Chordata; order Ceratodontiformes; family Protopteridae; genus Protopterus; species Protopterus annectens. The sequence continues at coordinate 693,768,045 of NC_056743.1, forward strand.
GGCAGTGGATTTTTGTGGCGCCGAGTTGCCAGCCCGATGCCCAGCCTTCAAAGAAGGTATGCCCATTTACGTTTTTTTAATTGAGAGGTATGTAAGGCCAGTCAAGAAGAGAAGCATAAGCCTACAAGACAGAGAATAGACAGACAGACAAAGAAAGCAGAGGTGTTACAATCTGCTTAAATCTACACTCAGAAATCCCTTATCAAAGACATGTAATCTATCCACTTGTTTTAAACCTTCATTTGTTAACACAAGCTTATTATATACTTTGATAGCACTTAGTTCAATAAATTGTTACAAAAAACAACCATTGTTTAATTGTATGAATATTCTACCAAAAATATTCTACACCAAGTTTTAATTATACTTACATTAACAGCAAGAGGCATAACATTAAAAATATAACTCAAGGCACCAATTATCAGTTTTAGCTCAATCTGTTAAATTCAGCTACAAAAGAAACATTAATTACAAATTAAGTTCAAGTAGATTAAAAAAGATACATCTGTGTAATGTGGAAGGTAATGCAGTACATTAATGCTCACCAGACACTTCCTGCATACAACAGTGCAGCTTTAGGTTCAGGTGAATTGAAGTTAACCTACATATGCAGACTTCCGAGTACCATAATAACATTCCTGCTAAGTGCAATCACTGTATCACTCAACTGTCAATGACTTCATAGAATGTTGCTGATTTTACTCCATATTTATGCCTCGTACCATGTAAAGTGTTCAATTTTCTGGTAAATCAATGATGATAATAGTCATCAGTGTCAGCCAGTAGAGTTTCATACTTATTATTCAAAAAAAAAATGCATACAAAACCTGTTTTCTAACTTTTTAAGTGAATTAGAGAAATATTTAAAAATTGTCCCCGATTTTGGACCTTTACCTCCTCCACCCCCATCATTTATTTTTGTCCACATTTCTTAAGCAAAGAAGTTCAGGGGTATTAAACACTCTCATACCTCTTGGCCCCCTTAGTGCAAGACATTTGGACAAAGCCTAAAATTATGGGGGGGGGGGACGAAGGTCAAAAAATAGGAATAAATTTTAAATATTGCTCCTATAAACTTAGAAAGTTGCTAGAATAATGGTGTTTGTGTTAGCATACATTTTCTGAAGGATATGAAGTCTGAAACTCAGACATATGTAATTATTTAATAATGTCAATTTCCAACCATTTGCCAGAAAACCACAGATTTTTTTTTGAGGAACATACCAAAAATATGAAGCAAAAATCTGACATTCTGTGAAAATCTATACAGTTGGGCGGTATGTGTCATTCTCAACAAATCCTGAGTGTCCAGACATACAGATGCAAAACAGTTAATTCCATTCAAGGATGAACTGTTACTGCCTTTTGCACTCTTGCCAGGATCTTTTGACCCAGACGTGGCACCGTTGCTCTTGGAAAGTGAATGGGCTGCCAGGATTAACTGACAAGGAACTAGTTTTTAAAGCCCAGTCCCATCTCAAGAGCCTTGCAAGCAGCAAGTAAAACAAAGTAATGTGGCACAACAGAAGGCCAAAAAAAAAAAAAATGAATGTATTGCTATATATGCTAAAAGCAGCAGTTAAGCAGGGAGTGCTAATGTTGGCGGTTTAGCTCCATAAACTGGTAAATCCATCAGTGTATTTAATCTTTGTTAATCAGATCTGTGGGCTGGCCCTTGGACCCTTTTCAGCAATTACATATGTGCCAGTGGTACAACGGATCTATATTGAATGTTCGAACATTCAAAATTTCAAGTGTCATACGGTCGACACCATATGATCGGATTTTTGAATGTTCGAACGTTGTAACGGAGATCTCCGTACAATGCGGAATGGGAAGATTTCCCTTTTCTGCACTGTAGTACGATCTCAGAGTTGGTATATTTAAAGAGTGGGGGGTGTGGGAGGTGCAGGGAGACTCTCCCTGCTTAAAACATTCAGGTAGGTGTTTTGTGTACTTTATTTTTTTTTTATTAAGATTTTCGAACCTTTGAAAGTTCAATCATACGGTGTCGACCATATGACAGTCGAACTTTCAAATGTTCAATTATCTAATATAGACCCGGCACAACTACATAGCAATTAAGCAATAACTAGATACAGAGTTAAACTGATTCACAAAAATCTCAATGTAGGAATGAAAAAACAAACCTAATGTTACACAGATTACACAAGTATGTAAATTTAGGTTATACAACATTAGCATGTGCTAAAATATTTTCTAGACAGACAATCTTATTATATGAGCAACTGTATCTATGTTTGTACATAAAGCTCCTTTAAAAAGATACTGGAGTTGGTACATGAAAAAGAATTATGGCCTGAGCGCTACACAGAGAATTGTGTATAAAATCAAGGGCAGAAAAATATTAAGTTGTGAAGTGAAGATACAGCTGTGGATAAGTGGTGATGAGAGGAGTCAGTAAAGTCATTAGATAAGAGAAAAAATGTGTTCAGGTCTAGTATAACTGGATAACGTACTGTTAAATTAACTGTGCATATTTACAATGAGAGGGAAATCTCACTACGTGATGAGAATCTTTAAGAGTTACAGCTTTTTGGTGTAGATAAGAACAAGAGAGCAGAAGATGGATGAGTGGAGAAGGTTTGCCTTTACCTATTAAAGCATTCACTTTTATGTGTTTTTTAAGCGCTTTATAAGTTACTAGTACTCAGTAAGCTGTAAGAATTCTGCAGGGTGATGACTCTAGTTTGCAGGGTCATCCCTGCAGGATGCAATGTTGGGGATGCAGGGTGGGTGGACTGGTGTGACAAGGGAGATGACTTTTCTGAGCCATGATAAAGAACTGGAATTGCTTAGACATGGTAAGGCCTTGCTGTGTCTAATTATGGTTGCTGCTGAAACAGCAATTCCTAGAAAATGGAAATCAAAAGCTAAACCAACTATATTAGTAGTAGTGAAAATAGTAACAGAGAAAAAGCAAGTGGAATTAAGATATTTAGAAAAGGGTAGGAACATATTACATAAGAACATGCTTGTTAGAGGTTAATGCCATCCAAGAAGGGCAAGACCATATTCTGTACATACTGGGGAGGAAGTAGGTTTAAAAGAAATTGTTGTTTGTCTTTTTGGCTTTTCCCGGTTAGGGGTTGCCACAGCAGAACTCAGGTCCACTAATGATTGGCAGTAGATTTTTATGGTGCCGAGTTGCCAGCCCGACGCCCAACCTTCAGCGAAGACACCCCTATTCACGCATGAATTTTGAATGCCACTCAAACGCGGGGAAGACATGCAGACTCCACACAGAAGGCACTCCAGTCGAGAATCGAACAGGAGAACCTCTTACTGTGAGGCAGGACTTAAATGAGCTATGTAATGTTTGACTGAAAATGATTGGGTAGATTATAAGTGATATAGAATGTTTGCAACTGGTAATGTGTCAGTATGGTTTATGATATAAAATGCTTGCAACTAGGACTGTGTTGGTGTTGTTTGTTTTCATTTATATAAATGTATGAATGCCTATGTTGCAAGTGATGGTTTATAAAATTGTTTCTTGTTTAAAGAAAAAGAAAGGGCAGGACTTGATTAATTTAGGTAACGTTGCTTAGGTTACATGATGTATAGCAATATATGTGAAGTATAATGTTTGTTAACGTGAACTTGTTAATACAGTTTTTTTTACTTTTATATAAATGTTAATTTGCTTCTATCAAATGTGATAATTCAATAATGGTGTTAAAAAAAATTCCAGTACTTGAGAGCCCCTTTTGGGAGCAAATCAAAGTTAAAGTTTCCCTGAATGAGAAAAAAAAATTCCAGTACTTGAGAGCCCCTTTTAGGAGCAAATCAAAGTTAATGTTTCCCTGAAGGAGACGTTTATTACTGTTTCTTGTTTCTGTTACTTTGTTTTAATATGCTAGTAAGGTTTTCTTTTTAAATGCTTAAGTGAACATGTAAGGAGGATATAACCTGCAGCTACTAGTAAATGTACACATGCACCAATGGTAACCTTAGGGAGTACCAAGTTAGGTTCAGTATCAGAGGAGGGGGAGTGTTCAGTTACCAAGGTGGAAGGGAGATTGTATCTTTTTCTAATTAGTAGTAGCACTCCTCTACTTACTCTCTGTCCTGTATATAACTGTAAATGGGACTGTTGAGAGTTTGAGTAAAGTCTCACTTATAGCTCGAATGTTTTGGTTCACATCAGTTCACCACTGTTACAAGCTGCCAATTTTATTCATTAAGCTTTAGGCATTAATCTGGCAGATCTTGAAACCTTCACTTGGATGGATATTGTTTGAAGTGGAAGAAAACCCTGAAACAGAATGACTGGTGGGTGTGGAGTAATTAGACATGGAAGGTGAAGTGCTATGATAAGGTAGATTTACTGTGATGGAATTAAGAGTGTTAGAAATAATTTTGACAGAACTGTCCAGGATTTCGATTTATGTCTCCAACACTATGAACCTATGGACAGTGAATTTTAGTTTCATAATATACATAAATTGCTAAAACTTCTGAATGAACTTTGGTATAATTTGACAATATATATTTTCTTATATGGGGATAGGGTGGAGGACGGTGATTCCTGAGTAAGTGGAATGGAGGTGAAGTTTGTACAGATAAGGGCAAGTTGGTAAGTCTCTGTTGTTGTTTACCTTAACAGAGATTTCATCTACCATGTAAAGCAGTGCAAGGCAGTTGGCAGAAGTGCTACAGAAAGTGGGGTCACTGAGGGTTTTTTGCTCCACTGTCATTCTGTACCAGTGGTAGAAAAGAAATAAAATACTTGGAAGACAGCCAATAGGGTAAATAGTTGGAGAAGTACAGATCACTTCTGCCTGAAGATGTGACATCTGCAGTGTAGGAGTAAGGGCAGGTCCAATGATTGGTCATAGAAAAATTAAAAAGGGAGTCAGTAGGAGGTGTATGGTATGGTTAGGGGGTGGAATTAACTAGAGAGTGTCTTTAGGGATTGTCTGGAAAATGTATATGTGTTTATTGTGAGTATACACCAACCTTTACCTCATATCCATGTGATGCATTGTTTTCTAAATCTAATATTGCCTTATATGATCTAATTACTATTTTTTGGTCTGCCATTTCTCTTCTAACCTTAACTATAAAGTCTACTATTGTGGTTTAATAAAATTACTTTCCAACCTCTCCATATCTTCACTGAACAATAACCCTGCACAGGCAAGCTAACCTGAGCTCAACAACCTCAAATTTTGTCTAGTTTCATCCCATTTTATTATTCCATCTCCTTTTGTCACCTGCTGCAAAATTTTTGGTTCTTTAATCTTTATTCTCCAAATTCTCATTAATTTCTGGTGTCTTTCTACATGCAGTATAACTTATTGTTGTTATCAGACTTCCAGGATAAAAAAACACTATATTTATATACAGCTGTACATAATACTCTTTATATTCATTTCCTAGATCTGCCCAAATACTCATGTTTCCTGTTTGTTACTATCAACCTTAACAACTATTTATACAGTGTACTATAATACTTTGTTACATTCATATATTTTCCTGGATCCATTTCTACCTTGTCATTCTCATAATTCCAAATTTTAGTAATCATCCATTTAAATTTTTGTTTCCTCATATTTTGAGCCAACAATTTGGTTGCTCTAGCGGTACTATCAAAAATATTTATTATAAAGCCACTGTTCTATGCTCATTCGTGTATTCTAAATACCGTTGTGTACACTTTCTGGCTTCTTTCAATTTCTCTTCAACCTGTGTTCCACTTATCCTTACTTTTCAAAGCCCTCTAGACACATAATGTGGCTGTTATTTCATATTTTACTTGCCTGCTTTCATTCTGACTTTATTTCTTATCTTCAGTGTACAATTAACCCAGTTCTTTGCAAGACTTTTACTGCTTAGGTTCAAATCTAATAACATACATATAGCCCAATCAATTAAGAAGGTCAACAAAAAGCTATGTCTCCTTTACAGTAGCCGACAGTTCATGACTAAGTACACCGAAACCACTATTGCAAAAACCCATCTGTTATCCATCCTTCTTTATGCCTCCCCTGTCTTAACTAACCATCGCCACATCGAACTAACCAAGATGGAATCTTGCTACAACAAGATTGCCAAGTTTGCTACCGATGCCACTCATAGGACCTATCGCTGTCTAGCCCTCAAGCAAATTTACTGGCTTGAGTTTTCACAACTCCTCCTCAACCAACTCACAATAACTCACAAGCTCTACTACCTCCTGACAAAACCCCTGCCCTTCGGCATCTAATCCACCCCTACACCACCTCCAGAACCTTAAGATTTAGTAATCAGAACCACATAAATGTCATTAAACACAAAAATGAGGCTGGCAAATCTCTCTTTGCCTGCTCTATTGCCAGAACCAGGAATTCACTCCCAAATCACTTAACTTCTACCACCTCTACTTCCCAATTTAAAAAACATCTCAAAACCCACTACATATTGCCATATTGTATCTTTTGTACCATACTGTATTGGAGCTTTTCTCCTTAGGCCACTGCTGAAAATGGACCTGTGTCCAGTCAGACTTTCCCGGTAAACAAATGTAAAACAAACAAAAAAAATAATAAAATTTCAGTTAGTGTTTGATTTACTCAGTCATTACATTCATTTTCAAAAGGAATAAGGGAAAATGCCTATGTTTATCACATTATATCTTTACTTGCTTACATACTTTAATGTGTAATGGTTTGGGTCAGATTTTATCACCAGATGTGTTTTCATGGTTAGGAGCATATTGTTGTATTCTTTAAATTATGTACCATTTTCTAATCTAGCCCAATAACTATTTTTGCTGAAAAGTGTGCATATTTCTCCTCTTTCTCTCTTCCTTTCACTACATCAGTAAGCCCAAATGCAAGCATACACTTCTATTAGCATCTATGCTCAGCCTATGGCATCTGGGCCCTCCAGAGATATCTTCCATATTTCATATACTGTTATACTCTCCTGCTAGTATCAGACATCCCTGATAAAAAGCTATAACATCTCCCATAATATTCTTTGTATCCTGTCTCACTACTTTTGGTGGAAAATATGGTGCAACTAGTATAAATATTACACCATGCAAACAGCTTCTCACCACTATATATCTTCCATGCTTTTCACTGGTTCCTCAGTCTTTATTCCTCTACCTTTTTTCGTTAATATTAAGACTCCTTTCTTTTGCTATCCTATTCCAGGAAAGTAACCCTTATTTCCACTTTTCTTTAAAAAAGTTTCATGTTCTCTATGATTCAGATGTGTTTCTTGTAACATTACTACTTGTGCATTACTACTGTATTTTCTGATCACCAAGCACATTTATATCGCAAACAAAAAAAAAAATAAAGTATGCCATAGTAAAGATTATATTTTATTTTACTTAACTTATATTCTTTGTCTGTCTGTTATGAACTGATCTTTCATAGTTTGTTTTTGCCACTTTTGTTCCTCTTTATATATTGTTTTGTAGTATTCCAAAAAAGATGTCCTGATTTTTAGTGCTTAATCTATAGAACTGGATTCAGCGGATCCAATTCCTGTCGGCCTGGGGCAACATGGTGGATAGAACATGCTGCTTTGCCAGAGATGGTCAACACTTGGCACCTGTAGGCTTTCAGTTGCTAGCTAAGACACTTGCCTCCCCCATAATGCCTTTTTAGGCAAGGTCATAACAACAAAATTTTCGACATGAAAATATCAAACACAAAGAAACTAAGGATCATGCTGCTAAACCCTTGGAGTTTAAACCAGAACCTGCACTCTCCGGAAGCAACCCTCTCCCTGAAGATGTAGACATTTGTGCAGTCACAGAAACCTGGTTCAAGGCTGCAGAAAGCACCCCGGCCTTGCAAGACTAGAATGCCTTCCACACTTTCCGACCACAAACTGATGGTGTGAGAACCAAAGGAGGTGGAGTTATCTATCGTCATTAAAAATAATTATGCCTTTGGAAAGGTTAGACAAGAAAGCTCTATGGAACTACTCCATATCCAAATTACCAAGGGTAAGACCCCTCCCTCCATGTTGTCTCCAGTTACAGGTCCCCTTTCATGAACCAAGATGCCCACACAGCTTATTTAGACCTACTTAGGACAATTAAAGTACAACCTAACACCATAGTCATGGGTGACTAACTATCCTTCCATTGAAAGGGAAACTTATATGAGCCCAAACTCACTTGCACAAAAGTTCCTGGACTTTGTTAACTCAAATGCCCTGGAACAAATAGTGTACCACCCCACAAAGGGCTCCAATATTCTAGACCTGGTCCTCACCAATATGAGCGACTGATGCAGCGCCTCAAGTGCAGGGCCTGCACTGGTAAGTCCAACCGTAAGTCAGTAATTTCTGAAGTAGCAATATCAACAGAACTCCCCAAAGGAGAAGTCAGACTAAAAAACTTCAACAAAGCTAACTATACCCCCCTAAGGGAAGGTATAATAAACTTCCAAGCTCCAGTTTCCACAGATGGCATTGATGGCTATACTAAGGTATACACTGATGCCCTGTATAAACATCTACACAAATGTAAAGACACAGCCATGCCTGATAGGATTAAAGCAAGATCCTCAAGAGAAAGCAAACCATCCTGGTGGATGTCTAGCATTAATAAATTAAACAATAAATGAAAGCCGCTGTCTAAAAATACAAGAGTGAGATCCCAGAACTGGAAGAGCATCCTCCTTGGCATAAACAAGCAAATAAGATAACTCATAAAATCCTCAAAGAGCAACTATAAGAAAAATTTAGTAACCATAGCCAAGGACAATGACAAGACTTTCTTGAGCTAAGTCCTCAACCTGAAAGGTAGGACTCAGGCGTGTGCAAAACTAACTGTGGATGGTACTACACACACTAACCCCGTGGAAATTGCAAACCTGCTAGCAGACAGGTTTATTGAAAATTTCACTCCTCCCCATCCCCACCAACCATACCACAAACCATGTCTATAAAATCTTCTCCTCCGTGCATCTCCAAAGAGCAAGTCATCAATGCTCTCTCCAAGACTAAAAACACAGCCTCCATGGGACCAGATGGCATTCCAGGCTCCATTCTTATTGTTCTAAAACAAGAGCTAGCTACTCCATTAGACACTCTATTCAACCACAGCCTGAGTATTGGCTTTGTCCTCAATGAATGGAAAACAGCAACTGTTATCCCCCTTCACAAGGGTGGCTCGGCAACAGATCCAGGAAACTAGAGACCCATAAGTTTAACCAGCCTCATCTGTAAGGCAATGGAACAAATCATTGTGGACCTCATAAATAAGGATACAGGTGACCTCCAAACCCTGGATCCGTCCCAGTTTGGGTTTGTCCAGCGCAGATCATGCCTGTTAAACTCGATGGACTTCAAGAACATGACCAGAGCCATAGACGAGGTCAAAGCTGGGCACACAGCCTATCTTGACTTGGGCCAAGGCGTTCAACACTATCCTATATTTGGGATAATTGACAAACTAACCCATTTGAATATTAACCCCAATTCTGTCAGGTGGGTTGCAAACTGACTCATAGATCAACAACACTCAGTCAAAGTGGGAGACTTCACCTCTACCAGCAGACTAGTCACCAGTGAGGTCCCACAAGGGTCGGTGCTGGGCCAAAATGGAGAGGCTGTAGCTAACCAAGTTTGCAGATGACTGCAAATTACGAGCTATCATTCAATCCCCTAGCGACGTCAGCGTACTTCAAAGGGGGCTTACACAGACCAATGATTGGTGCCAAAGCCATGGTCTTAAACTAAATGCTAAAAAATGCATCTTCATTCCCTTTGGTAAAAACAATGTCCCTGCTGATTATAAAATAAACAAAAGCAGCCTAAGTACCAATTCAGTAGTGAGTGACCTAAGAACACAAGTTGACTGTGACCTCAACTTTGACCAGCATGTGTCTACTGTGGTGAGGAAGGCATTCTACGTCACTCACCTGATTAGCAAAGGCATTGTCTCAAAAGCAAAAGAGGTTATAAATCTCCTGTACTCATCAGGCCTATTACTGAATATAATGCTCCCATTGGTATGTACAGTATCAGACAATTGCAGCAACGTGCAAGGCCTCAGAAATTTCTAACTAAGAAGATTCAGGGTCTCCAGCACATGTCTTAATGGACAGAATGAAGTCACTGTTACTATACTCAGTAGTGTACAGACTACTTACAGGTGACGTATTGTGGCTTACAGGGCTATCCCTGACCCAAATCTAATGGAAATGCTGCACATCCATAAGTCAAATGGGACTAGAGACACACATTCCAGGGACCTCAATCTAGCCTGCGACTTAAACAGGACCTGCTGGACAGGTAGATACACTGCTCAGAGATTGCCACTCCTCTGGAATAGGCTTCCAATCTATATCAAATAGAGTACCTCAATGACCCTGTTTAAGATAAAAGTTTAGACATTAACTATTATTTTCAAAAACTTGAGGCCCTAGATGTACATGCTTCTGTACTTTAACATGTTAAATAAAATAAAAAAGGTAGCTCGTGTTTTAAGAGTTTCATTCAGATCTTGTGTGCTAAAGTCATTAGTGATAATATCTCTCTGATCTTTGTACTAATAACAATTTTAAACGAGGACACTGATGACTCCATACTAGTTAACTAGTCTATCAATCACCAGCTCTAAGCAATGAACTGCTCTTCAAATGGTGAGATTTGCTCTATTCTGTATGTAGAGTTTAACCTGCTAGCAAAAGAACACATTACATGTGTAAATGCAATCCACACAAGCAGGCACATGAAGGTAAAAACAGAGAAAGAAAAAGAAGTGGCTGGCACCCAGTATTAGTTGCAAACAGAAAATAAAACAACATAATTACAAAGGGGTACTTAAAATGTCCATTATAAACATGGCTGATGTCATTCATACTGTGTAATTAAAGTAAGAGAACATATCAGTATTCAATTAACTGCAAAATGTAAGTGCAAGACTCATTTGCACTGCCACAGCCTCTAAACAGACAGATGTATTTTAACTGGAGTCTGCTAGTGCTTCTTCTATGAGTAACTCCTGGAAATTTAAAAAGAATGGATTTGATATACATTTGGTGATGGTGGTGCCTGTGAGGAATCATCTTTCACAATAAACTTTTCAAAAGGCTTCTAAACAGACAGATGTATTTTAACTGGAGTCTGCTAGTGCTTCTTCTATGAGTAACTCCTGGAAATTTAAAAATAATGGATTTGATATACATTTGGTGATGGTGGTGCCTGCGAGGAATCATCTTTCACAATAAACTTTTCAAAAGGCTTCTTAACTTATCACAAATGTTCTGTACAGAGGTCATTTATTAGGTCATAAGTGAGTAAGGAAGTAGTCAGAGTTCAGTACTAATAAAGTCTGTTACAGATCTATTACCTCCCACTCACTCATACCCAAAAGTACAGCAACTCTACAGCTTGGCTGCCAGCAATTATAAACACAAACAAAAACATTATGCAAGGTATACACCATGAAACTTGATCTTCAGAAGTGTTTTTTTCAGGATATCCATAAATCAACAATCTTATCATAGTTTCTGGTGTCTGATTTTCCAGAAATTGCTGTGTGACCCCCTATCTTACTGGTACCATCACGCTACTTACACTTGTTCATAGTTAGTGATTCTCCTACAGATTCTCTTTGGCTCCTTTTTGTACTCTCACAGGTAACTCTGGTTAACTGCCCCCCCCCCCCCCCTCAAGAAATGTGACAATGGTCTGAAAATCAGACACTACCCTGTAAGGTAAAATGTAAAATAAGACCCCTGAAAGGCAACATGCAGAAGATGGCCAGGAAAACAAAGACATCTGCTGCAAGATATGCTTTTGAAAAATAAAGTTTGTAGTGAAAACCTCACACATTTCTTACATTTGAAATGTTTTCTTGCAGTAGATTCATAACACATGGAATCTGAAGTGGGCCACAGAAAAATACAATGGAGGGTGAACTACATTAAAAATGAAAATAAGCATTCCTTGTGCTGAAGCACTTTGAAATACCATTTTCACTAAAGCAAGCTATCTTTTAGAAACCATGCCACCCTTCTAATAGTTGGCAAAAGTATGGCAAAGCAGGTCAAATGTTTGCTAAGGAATTATTTCTAATAAAGGTAACAGGAAGGTATTACCTTTGTACAGTGGGACTTCTCCACCCTGAAAAAGGCTTATTATAATTCTGGTAGACATTTGTAATGCCTTAATTAGTCATCTAATATCTCTGTTTTTCATAAAGGAAGCAAAGAGTTGTAAATTTTAAAAATGCCTTCACTCTCTCTCTCAGTGGTACTGAAATTGTCTATGAAATTCCAAACACAGTAAATGCTGTTTCTTGATCATTCTATGCAATAAGATCCAGCATCAATAGACAAATCATCTAACTGAGATTAGAAACTAAATGGCAATAATCTAAAAACTACTGTGTATTCCTTGACTTTTGCAAAGTGTTTAGTGCAGTAGGTTATTAAGGCTCCTAAATAAACTCATCCACCTAAATACCCACATTCATCACACTAAATTGTTAACAGCTACCTCTCTATCCATTAGCATAACATGAACTGGAACACAGCAGCATCCCTCCATCCCAGCTCCAATAGTATACGTAAAATGGTGTCACTCATGGATCAGTTATTGGGTCCTTAGTCTAAACAACAGTTGAAGAGAGACACAATATGTCCCATTGTGAGAAGTTAACATGCAATAACTCCATCCTTCTTGGTTCTGCACCCACAACTCAGTCATTACAAACTCAGTTATAAAGTACATTTAGATTCCTGTCACTGGGCAATTCACATATTTACCTAAAAGGCAACAAATTAAAATGTACTTGTACCAGTCTGATCCACCAAATAGATCACAACTGCTTAAAATAATAACATTCACCCACCAACCTCTAATGGTAGTACACTGGATTAAACATATAATAACAAACCTAAATCAATGACTTGTGACATCCACATTGAATACCTCATCTCACAAATGAATACACTTCTAGATGCTTTTTACATATTAAAAAGATAATAACTGGGATTCAATAAACTCTGTGTATGCTTTGCGTGAAGCCTACAGGGAGTTTAAGTGTTTGCATGGTGAGCAACAGTGCTCAATGAATATTCACGACATGGCCCACATTCAAATGTAAGCAAGCAGGGTTTCGTGGCAGCCAAGAAACTGTGTAAAGCAACACAGACAAAGAACTTAGTTACTGCACAGTAAACCAGATTAGTGGGATTGCGCAGAATGCCACAAGGACCACCAGGGTTTTTCATATATCAATGTATTACGTTGCGGGGACAGGACAGTGTATGTGTATAGTCCAGCATACTAGGCTAGCAGGATTGTGTGGAATGTCACAAGGACCACCAGGATTTTTCATATATCAATGTAATATGTTGCGAGGAGAGGACAGAACAGTGTACGTGTACACTCCAGCATACTGGGCTAGTGGGATTATGCAGAATGCCAGAAGGGCCACCAGGATTTTTCATATATCAATGTATTATGTTACGGGGACAGGACAGTGTATATAGTGCTGAGTATTGTGGAATCTCATTCCAGGCAGTCTGTACAAGTTGTGTCAATGATCTGTAAGGGCACATGGACTGCCATTAATAAGAAACAGTTATGGGAAGTGTGTTTATTGAATAGGGACATACAGAAAATTTTAGGGATGAAGACCGGGAAGGAGGACAGGTGAAACACTGTAATGTACCGCATATGAGGAAATGTAAAAGGAAGACAGTTGCAGCAGGAACACTAATCACAGCTCCACATGGCACACTACAGACTGCACAGTAACAAATGTATATGATGTGAATGTCACACAAGGTGACATAACAGTGGAGGATGTCTTTGTGATATAAGTATCCGGACATGAACAATGAAAAAGACATGCATCATGGATGTTAAATACAACTAGGGCTGGGTGCATACTGTGAAACTGTGCAAAATGATTTGCCTGAGTATGCCTGTATTGTCAGCAGAGGCTTCCAACAACTAAGGCACAGATACAGGCTCATGGCCAAAAGTAAAACCATCACGCATAATCATGGACAATATCAGAATAATACCACCAGTAATACCCAAGTCTCTGACACAACATATGTATTTCTGAGTGAGCATAGATGGTTCTGCCCCAATACACTTGTACAACTATTAGGACATGTCTTCAATCTATGAGTGTAATCAAGCAAGCTCTCCTGACACTAACATATGCAGGAGGTATGAGGAGAAGCACTTGACATTATGATCACTACAGGCTAATTGACTGGTGTGCATGGCAGAGATATATATAGCACAATCCCCACTGTCACAAATGTACACCATGCCATCAATGTCATTAAACAGCTATGTATGTCATGAGTGCATCACCAAAACAGATATCAAACATTCATGTGGTATTACAACTTGATGGGGGATCCGTACCATCAGACAGTAATGTTTATGCAACAAAACCTATACCTAGGTATGCACAAATAGATGTGTGACAGTTCACAGTGATAAAGATGGTACACTTCAGTTACACATCAATGGAAGATGTCTGTGGAGGGACATGAGGAAGGGAGCATTGTACACAAGTATTGATGTGGTGAAGGCTATGAACTATGAAGGTATTATGGCCTGTCATGTGGATGTCCTGCGCATACTCAGTAGTTGCGTTATATACAAGAGGTACTCAACACCGTGGACACATGCTAGTGGATATTCCAATACCATAATCCCAGACACAGGCCATATAACAACTGGTCTGCTGACAGGGTGTGACATCTACATGATCCTTGGTTTGTGCATTTGTTTGCATAACAAAACAAATCCCATGTTGCTTTTTTTTCATCTCATTTGTTGTCATGGTTGTGGCAGCAATCTTTGATGTATGTTGATACTGTCTGTACTATACCAATCTCAGAGTTGGAATCAATTAATGTTCACAATCTGTATTCCTCCAGAAAGCTGTTGGGATGCATCTGTGATTTCAATCATGAACAGGAAAGGGCCTAGCAGACAGCTATGATGTACACATTTGATCACTGGACACTAGATATACGTCACTTCACACATTTCCACATATTTAGATGCCATGTATGTGATCCACTGTTCTACCCACTTGGTGATATAGGTGTTGACAGCCACATCTGTCATTGTAGAGTGAATACCTCAGTGTGAACTCCTGTCGACTGCCTTGGCCTTTTCAAGTTTCACAGGATGATGCTCTTTGAGGATATCTGACAGATATAACAGACATAGCTGTAGCATCAAAAACTCACACGTCTGTTGCACACACCCGGGATATTACTAGTGTCCATTTAGAGAAGGTCCATGATGACATGCTGCTCTACCTCACAGATCAGGAGAGTCAGGATGTGTCTATACATGCATGTATCAGGTGCTGTCCCCAGCCCACTCAGATGGATGCATATCGATGTACACCCTTCTATGGGAACATAGCCCATTTGCAGGGTACATTGAAGTGCGTCTCACACTGTGTCAGGTAGGCGTATGTTCTGAGTCATGCTATAGGCAATCTGTGGTGTTGTCACAGCCCATTATTTCTGTATGCAAAAAATGATGATGATCCAGACCATCATGCTGATAAAAAACAATATTTAGTAAAACAGACAAAACAATGGGTGAGCGCTTTCAGGTTAAAACCTTTCTTCAGACAAGGGATAGGCAACCACTTCATGTAACTTTGAACTATGGAAATTATGTGGGTGGTATCTGTAATACTATTCAGCAGAACTGGAAAATTTTGCTAAGAGATGATAAAGTAAAATAATTAATAACTCAGGAACCCCTTTTCTGTTTCAAACGTAAGAACTTGAAGGATTTGTTGTGTAATGATCAACAGATGTTTAAGAAATCAGTTGTAGGACGACCAGGGACATTCCCTTGCAGGCACTGCAAAGCTTATGAATATATTAGGAATAACAATGTATTTGTGCATCTGGTGTCAGGAAAAAGGTACTCCTTGAAACAACATGCTGACTGTCATACCAGTAATATTAGTTACTTGTCTCAATGTATAAAATGCTATTCATTTTACGTTGGAAAGACTAACTGTATATTAAAATTTAGAATACTACTGCATATTTCAGCTATACATACAGCCAACACTCATAATGCCATATATCAACATGTGAAGCAGTATCCTGATCATACATTTTGTTTTATGGTGTTGCAGACTATTCATCCATCCGGGGGGGGGGGGGGTGATTTAAAGAATTTAACAGAATACAATGAGACAAGTGGATAATTGATTTAGGTGCTGATAGGGCATCAGGTTTGAATGGAGTTATCCCCATTAAACCTGTTTTGAAAAGGACGGTTTATTACTAAAACCTGATTGGTTGGAATGTCTTTAAAAGTGTTTGAGTCATTTTGTATGTTGTCTGAAGAAGGGTTTAAACCTGAAAGTGCTCACCAATTGTTTTGTCTGTTTTATTAAATATTGTTTTTATCAGTGTGGTGGTCCGGATTATCATCATTTTTGCTACTGAGGATTCTGCTTTGAGTCTGGACCTTAAATGTGACGTCTGCATTTTACTGTTTGGATTGTTTCTGTATGCTAGACCTGCACAAAGGTAACACAGTGCATACTGCCTATCATGATCTGTCCCAGGATTTGGACACAATCCTCCTACTCACGTATCACTGACAAACTCTACCAACTGGGGATTAACACTTACGTCACTTGATGGTAACCGATGTCCTCACCAACATACCACATACTGGAAAAGTTGGTGAATCAATGTCTACTACTGCAAGCTGTCATCACTGGTGTACCTCAAGGATCTGTGCTGGGTCATACACTGTTTGGAATCTATTTCTCAACAGTCCAAGCTACAAAATACAACCTGTAGCTTACCATGTTTGATGATTTATGCATATTGATTCCACCAATTATATGACTATAGTACAAGGGGGGGCTAATCCACGAATGATGTGACTACAGTACAAGAGGGGCTAACACATACAAATAATTGGTGGCAAAGCCACACTGTCTACTAATAAATACAGAATGTGTAAGGATTTGTGCCTTATGCAAAGATGAATTTCCTGGTAAATATACCACTGACAACACCCCAAAGCTGCAAACAGTGTTTTAAGAATTGGGAATGCATACAGCAATCTGAACTTCAACCAAGTTTCCACAGTGGTATGCAAAGGCAATGTCATCCACCTTAGAAGTCAACATAATGCTTCCTTTTGCATGTACCTGACCAGAATGGGGGTTTCACACCAAGAAAATACAGGTCCTACAAACCATGCCATGACGTATGTGGATATACTAAAATTTGTGTTCCTGAAATCTGTACTGGAAAGGATGACATAAATTTTGCCTGGTGTACAGGACATCTCTGACCCTGCTCTGATGTGTATACTGCACATCCACAAATCAGCAGAATTTGTTGAGAGGAAGACAGTAAAAGCAATATCCCACATGCTGTTGTAAAATGCTGTCTTTACTATCAAGCAAGTGAACAAACACACAACTAGTTGACTGCAGTGAGAGCAGAATCTCTACCTATCTAGGTACACAGACTACAGACCACTGTATTTAAGACAAGCACCACAGCTCAAGTCTGACTTGGAGTGTCTCAGATAATGCTTTGTAGCTGATGACATCAGCAGTATCTGTTGAAGAGAATATAACAGTGTCCCACATGCTTGTGTAAAAGGCTCTCCATAGTGTCAAGCAAAAGCTCGCTCTCTCTCTCTCTCACACACACACACACACACACACACACCCTATTAACTGTAGTGAGAATAGAACCCCTACCTATTTAAATGCATACACTACAAACCTCTCTATTTAAGGAAATGCCATGGCTCAAGTCTGACTTGAAGTGTCTCAGAAAACACTTTATAGCTGATGACATCAGCAGTGTATGTTGAGAATATAACAGTGTCCCACATACTGGTGTAAAATGCTCTTTGTAATGTCTCTTTGTAATGTCAAGCAACAGCTCACAAACAGTTGACTGCAGTGAGAATAGAACCCCTACTTATATAAAGTACACAGACTACAAAACACAGTATTGTACGCAAGCATCATAGTTCAAGTCTGACTTGGAGTGTGTCAAAACAACACCTTATAGCCGATATCATCAGCGTCTGTTGAGGAGAATATAACAGTGTTCCACATGCTGGTGTAAAATGCTCTCCCTAATGTCAAGCTACAGCTCACACATAAAGTTGACTGCAGTCAGAATAGAACCCTTACTTATCTAAGGCACACAGACTACAGAACGTAGTACTTTACACAAGCACCACAAGACACGTCTGACTTTTACATGGCTGCAGGTCAACTTATAGTGTATGACATCAGCAGTACATGGTGGACAGAAGAAAGTGGGAGGCCTACATGAAATGGATCGGTAGACATGTGCAAGTATCAAAATATTGTCAAATTCATGAGACTGGAGCAGTACCTGCAGGATACACACTTCTGCTCTTCTGGCCACACACACACACACACACACACACACACACACACACACACAGCTGACTGCAGTGAGAACAGAACCCCTACCTATTTAAGTACACAGACATGGAACTCAGTACTTTATGCAAGTGTCATGGCACAAGTCTGACTTTTACATGGCTGCAGGTCAACTTATAATGGATGACATCAGCAGTGCATGTTGGAGAGAGGAAGTTGGGAGGCCTGCATGAAATGGATGTGCAGGCATGTGCAAGAATCAAAACACCGTTAATCCAAGGGCTTGGAGCGGTAACTGTAAGATACACACTTCTGCTCTTCTGGCTAGACACAGACACAGAGTTGACTGCAGTGAGAACAGAATCCCTACCTATCTAAGTATACAGACTACAGAACACAGTAAGTTATGCAAGCGCCACGGCACAAGTTTGATTTTTACAAGACTGCAGGTGAACTTATAGTAGATGATATTCTGCACAGACTCATAGCTTCATATGTACATAAGAGGCTACCTAGCCTAATGGCCCTATTGTGTTTAGATGCCTAGCTGTGTAAAACCACAAGTGCACTTACTAGCATAGTTGTTTGTTTGTTGTTAGCAGAGCAATTATTTGAGCAGCACTAACTGTCCCTGTCCATGAAAGACATGGGTGCCACCCCAGAGGTGACTTTACAATCCCCCAACCAGTAGTCAGGGTTGCGCTTGAACACGGTCATTGAAAAGCACTGATTCACATGCAATGGGAGCTTATTACTGAGAACTGTGAGTCAATGGGGGATATATCCGTCTCCCCAGCATGTTCTATTTATGTCACAGGCTAGGTTGAGAACCCTGAGCCAAGTTATTCTCATCCTATTTGATTTGCAGATGTGCAGTATTTCCAGTAGGGAAGGGTCTGACACGGATCTGTAGGGCAGGCATAGGTCACCTCTCAGCAGCCTACATGATAAAGAGTATACTGACAGGTCTTTCATTCTTTACATGTACATCATGTTTGGAGGCTCTGGAGTCTCCTAGGCACAACCCTGATTTTATCCAATCGCTGCAGGTGTCTGGTGAGGTACAGACAGAAGGCAGCATTGTACTCAATGGTTTGAGAAGGGTAGAGTACAGAAGAGGTATGACTACCCTGCTCTTGGATCTGATATCAATATGTATGATGTGCGCAATGCAGCATGTGTATGTCACCACTATAGACACATAGTGACAAAAGTGTGGCTTGCTATCATCAAGTGTTCCCAAGTCTCGCAACACTGTGTCTGAGCTGAGACGGGTGCTATTTATATCATAATTAGCAGGGGTACTTCCTTGCCAAAGGAGACAATGAGCCATTGTATGCTTTAAGGTTAAGTCCGTGAGTTTGGCACCAATCATTTGTGTGTGGCAACTCCTTCCATAATATGTTACCATTATTGGGGGACTCTATATTAGTGCATCCAGTTACCACTCATCTGAAAACTTGGAAAACCACAAACCATCTACCATTACCTGCACTTCAGGGAAGTAGTTTGCAAACAACTGAGGGCCCAGCACAGATCCTTGTGGTATTCTAATGGTAAATGGCTACTGGTGGAGGTGCAGTCCCCAACTTTGAGAATGTGTTTTATATTAGTGAATCAATTGCCTATCCCTGTACTACTGTATGCTTTAACTCCCAAATAGGAGAACTTCACTTTGACACATGAATGGGGATAGTGTCAAAGGGCTTGGATAAGTCAACATAGGCAGTATGTCCTGTTACCCCTCATCCAGGTCTGTGGGGTCAGTATCCAAGAATATCACAAGGTTCAATAAGCAAGCTGTACCCTTGACAAAAACAAAATGGGTAGGGTCACATATGCTGAAGGTAACTTATGTCCCTGCAAAAATGGTCCATGCTGATTCATTCCATAGCCTTGCAGATAAGTGTTTTTAAGCATATGGGTCAATAGTTATAGTTCTGCATGTTACCAGATTGATGTGCATTGCATAGCATGCATTTGAGATTACATTTTGTACTGTGATTGATATATGTGAGATACACATGTTTGCACATAGCAAAGCAGTGCACAAACGTGAGCTGCACTACTAAAGCCTGACAGTTGCTATTATCAGCAAAAAAAGCCAAGTCCCCAACAATGGAAAAGCATACTCCACAGCCTCAACAGGCAAATAAAACAACTTGTCAAATCCTCCAAGGACTCCTTTGAGAGAAACTTAGCAAGTACAGCCAGGGATAACCATAAGGCCTTTTACAGCTATGTACGTAACTTAAAAGGTAGGACTCAAGCAATATGCAGAACTAGTGGTCAATGGTATCACACACACTGACCCCACAGAGATAAGAAACTTGCTAGCGGATAGGTTTAGTGAAAATGTCATTCCCTTATCCCCTCCTAACTTACAACAAACCTACCCACAAACTTCTACCCCACCCAATATATCTGAAGAGTAGGTCCTCAAAGCTTTGTCCAAGGCAAAAAACACAGCCACTGTGGGACCAGACAACATCCCAAGCTGTCTTCTAAACAGGAAAAACATAAACTAGCATCACCACCAAGTACCCTTTTCAATCATAGTCTAACCACAGGCCTTGTTCCTGCAGAATGGAGAAGAGCAACAGTTATTCCCTTCCACAAAGGTGGCCTATCAACAGACCCGGGGAATTATGGACCCATAAGCCTGACTAGCCTCATCTGTAAGGCCATGGAATGTATCATTATGGACTTCATAAATAAAGACATAGATACCCTCCAAACCCTGGATCCTACTCAATTTGGCTTTGTGAACAGCAGATCCTGCCTGTTAAATCTTGTGGATTCTTTGAAAATGTGACCAGGCTACTGATGAGGGAAAATCTGTGCACACAGCATACCCTGACCTGGCAAAAGCTTTTGACACAATCCCACATTCAGACATTACCAATAAACTTAGCAAACGGAATGTAAACCCCTTCATTCTGAGATGGATTGCCAACTGGCTCACAAACTGGACATACACTATCAAAGTGGGTGGCTCCACATCAACCAGCAGACTGGTTACCAGCAGGGTGTCACAGGGGTCAATGCTGGGCCCCCTACCCCCTCTACTTCTCAGAAGTTCAGGTAAAAACTAAGGGGTTGTGGCTGACCAAGTTTGCAAATGACTGCATACTAGGTGCAGTCATTGAATCACCAAATGATGTCAGTATACTCCTGGAAGGTTTCAAGAAGACCAATGACTGGTGTATTAGTCACAGTCTCAGACCAAATGCAAATAAATGCATCATTCCCTTTGGCACAAACAATGTCCCCTCACTCTATCAAATCAACAATACCTGGGATCACAAGTGGACTACGACCTTAACTTAGACCCCCATGTGTCTACTGTAGTAAGGAAAGCTTTCTACGTAACATACTTGATTAGTAAAGGCATTACCTCGAGAGCAAAAAAAGATGCATCCCCCCATACTTGGCACTTATCTGGCCAATAATGGAGTATAACACCCTGTTTGGCATGTATTGTACTAAGCACCTGCAGCAATTACAGAGACCTCAAAGTTTTCTAACAAAGAAGATCAAGGGGCTCCAGCATGTGCCTTACACAGATGGACTAAAGTCCCTGACACTATACTCCGTATCATACAGACTTCATAGTGGAGACTTATGCCTATCCTACAGAGCAATCCAAGACCCAAACCTAATGAACTTGCTGCATATCTGTAAATCAAACTGGACTAGGGCTACCTATTCCAGGGACCTAAATATGGCCTGAAACTTAAATATAACATGCTGGAAGGACAGCTTTATCACCCAGAGAAGGCTGTGTCTTTGGAACAGGCTACCAATTCATGTGAAATAGAGCACCTCTATGACACTGTTCAAAAGGAGCCTGGACGAGGAGATGAGGCATCATAAATTCCTACAAGGGATAGCACCCACAACCCTCCTAGACATGGACAGTCATCAATAAATTCAGTCTTGGGTACTGACTAGCATTTCTATGGTGTTACATTGGGATGAAAAAGCTAGGCCTAAAATTACCGCTGGGTCGATAGCCTAATAATCTCCTATGATCCTACGAGTCTATGAAGTAAACCTGCTGCTTAAATGCCCCTAGGGCAGCATGTGATAAGGCACTGATGCACTCCTTTTTTGGCCCAGATAGTACTGGGTTTGAATACAGGTGTATCTAATACTTTAAAATGCTTTTCATTACAGAGTGATAATGCAGTGACATGAATTGTTTATATGAGCTGTGCTGCTGCATTTTGCCACAGCTCATCGTCACTGCACATTGGTGCGCCATGCACACCTCCTCACAAACATGGAGCCCAAACAGTGAACAGAGCTATTGCTGCTATTGCTTTTTCTAATGCTTATGTGTTTTGTGTCTGATTCTATTTTTCACCAGATTAAAGATGTTAAAATGGGGAAGCTAGGAAAGTGGTGAAATGGGGAGGAAGCAGGGGGAAGAACAAAGTCTGACAGTTAGTAATGAGTCTCTGGAATACACCTGCTACATAACCGACTCTGTGGCAGGACATGCAAATGCAATTAATGCAGTGATACATTCCTTTTTGGGGCCAGATGGTACCGGTTTGAATACAGCTGTGTGTAATACGTTCACTATTTTCACATTACTGTTGTTCTGCATTCGTGCACCATCACGCGATAATGTATCAAAGCAAAGAAATGGGGAAGATAGGGCAGTGGTGAAATGGGGAGCAAGCAGGGGGAAGAACAAAGGGAAACAAGGGCAGGAACGTGCAGGAGGGAAGTAGGAAAGAACCATAGCTATCCATTTTTTAACAGTGTAACGTGAACATATCTGCCAAATATTAACTGAATTTGGATTGTCGCCTCCAGACAGAGGGGTGGACACAACACAATCATGTTGCACAGCGAATTGGATTGAACCAAATGTGTCAAGAAGGCACGTGTGCAAAATAACAAATGAAGATCTATGTATGGGGCAATTTTTTTTTTTTTTTTTTATTCCGAGAAAGACAGAGAGAGAGAGATGAATGCTAGGGAAGGAACATAGGAATGTCTCGTCTGAGTGAGGTAAGTTGGTTAGATGAAGAAGCAACTGTAGACAGACAAGACAAACAAGATATGAGACAGGGACAGTGATGGACACAAAAGTTTGGGGGACACCATGACTGAGGTGAGGGTAGGGACATCATGAACCCATGGTCATCAAGCTAGGCGACAGTGAGAAATCGAGTTCTCCCCCACTAGACTGTCATCAGTGTCACCTCACTCTGCTTCTGGCCGGATTACCTGATATCTGGTATCTCCTCTTCCCGGTATTATGTAAAATGAGGGACAGCAGCCTCTCCAGCTGGTGTAGCCATGCACCAACAGTGGGGCACACAATCCTATGCACCATCCTTGGCAATTCAACACAGGTGATAAAATCACCACCTCTGCCACTACTCCTGGAGGGTACCACAGGACTAGGTTCTAGGGCAGGACTACCTGAGAGGGCAGGTAGTGCAGGGGCAGCAGAGGCAGTGCTGCCAGACTGGCTCCCAGACATGCTGGGCAACTGTGCTGGAGGTGGAGGAAGGGTCAGGCAGATCCTATGGGGCAGGCCTACGCTGCTGTGCTGTGAAGCATTTAGTGAAGTGGTACACATGGATGATACAGACAAATTTTGACAACATGTAATAAAAAAATTAAAT
This sequence comes from Protopterus annectens, assembly GCF_019279795.1. Classification (NCBI taxonomy): domain Eukaryota; kingdom Metazoa; phylum Chordata; order Ceratodontiformes; family Protopteridae; genus Protopterus; species Protopterus annectens. The sequence continues at coordinate 693,792,084 of NC_056743.1, forward strand.
AAAAAAGAGAAGATAAGGGTTGGTGTGAGAGGAAAAAAAGAGATAAGATTAGTACCTTCATATGTGACATACAATGCACTGATACAATTAAATGACTCTATTATCTTAATTTTAACTTTTAAGACTACCAACTCCTAACAGATAACTTTTACTTTGAAGATAACCAGCTCCTATACTACAGATTGTAGCACATACTCCGCTTGACATGTGCATATTTTGCACATATGTGTTCCAAGTATATAGATTACAGATTACAGCACAACATGTGTGCCACCAGTATAGAGCTTTAACTTTAAACCTTTAAATTACTCATAATTGAAGAATTAACAGTATTGTATAGTTTGGAAGTGTGGTTTTTGAACCCACAATGTCTGACTAAAGTCTAATATTGTATCTTGGTTTGTGCTACAAACTAATGCATGCATACTTGCTTTTATAGTTGAGATATGCATGCTCAATGTGATACAACTCTATAAAATACCAAAACATGTTCAATTTGATACAACTCTATAAAATACCAAAAGAGCTATCTTTAACTTTTAATGCCAGAATAACACTATTATTTTGCTACATACATACCACGTGCTTCCCTCATCCTCACCAATCTAGCCTCAAGAGTTTGTACATTGACCTCACAATTCCTAGCAGCTGTGGAAAAAAACAGAACAGAATACCATTATGAATACCACTCTTGCATATATTCAGTTTTTAAGTCTTACAAGTTCTCTCTGTAGTGAATACTTACACAGGTGTGGGATGTCCGCAGTCCTAAATTCCCCAATCCAACAGTCGAGGGTATCCCTCTTCCTCCACCAGAGGTCACTGTAGTGATGTCGACATTGTTCACCAGTGCAACAGATACCGGTGGCACTGGTTACAGCCCGGGTTAAACTATCCCAAGCTTCCAACTTGTACTGGGAGCCAGAACAGTCCCCCTGCAAAAGTCTGGCACTGTGGTTCTTAAGTAGGAGTCCAATAAAAATCTTGGACTCCTGGACACCCCATCTCTGTACCCTAAACCTGACACCTTCCCCACAAATGCCTGCCATGACTGCCATGGATCTAGAGCAATGGAAAAATATGCTTTACCATCAATTCCAGTCATAATGTTTACTGGGAGTGCATACACTTTGAAAATGTTGTGTTCCGCTTACCATCATGCAAACGCGATGATGGGCAGTGCACACCTCTGAACACCGTGTTTGTGAGATGGTAAGTGGAGCACGACAGTATCAAGCAAAGCAAATTCAAGGTTATTGGATGTACAGATAGTATTGTATATGTGTTAGACAAATGCGAAGGCCATGGCAGTCCGGATACCAGAAATACACCTACAGGAATACAGTACACAATATACCCACAATCATACATTTGAAAATAAATTTATTTATTTTTTTTATTTATTTTACATTTGTTGACCGGGCTAGTCTAACTGGATATATGTCCATTTTCAGTAGAGGCCCGGGGAGAAAAGCTCCACATAAAAAACAAGAACAAACAAAATATTACAGTCGCTAGGGACGGCTTGCACCTGTCACCACTGGGCTTTCGGATATTGGCAAAGGCTCTTGCCATCCCCATAGTGCCTTTTTTAGGCAAGGCTCAAAAGTCAAACCCACCCCCATAGACAGCACAAGGAACAAGAAACTAAGGGTAATGCTGCTAAATGCCAGAAGTCTTAACCTCAAGATGCATGCACTCGAAGCTCTCCTCAGTATGGAGAACATTGATATCTGTGCAGTGACAGAAACCTGGTTCAAGGCTCCAGAGAGCACCCCAGCACTACCAGGCTATACCTCATATCATGCTTTTTGGCCCCAAAACCCGGACCGAACCACAAAAGGAGGGGAGTTTCCATATTTATCAAGGATATCCACACCTCCAGGTTAGTGGAATTGCACGTATCGGAGACCATCCATGTGCAACTAACAGTGGGCAAGACTGCTTTTCAGTTTATAGCATCCTACAGACCACCCTCTCAAAGTCAGGAATCCCATTCGGCTTTCCTGAAAACATTGGCGAACATGAAGATCTCTCCGAACACCATTATATTGGGCGACTTCAACTACCCAAACATTGACTGGAAGCACTACTCAAGCCCCAGCACCTTAGCCCAAAGATTCCTGGAAATTATAAACTCAAATGCTATGGAACAACTAGTCACCACTCCCACAAGAGGGACAACATACTAGACCTGATCATTACCAACATGGGGACTCTATGCTCCACACCAGAAGTATATCCCTCATTGGTAAGATCAGACCATAAATTAATTTCACTGGATGTCCACATCCCGACCCCACCCCCAGCCCAGAAAACCACAGTGAAAAACTTCTCAAAAGCGAACTTCTCACTTCTCAAAACCGAAATGGAATCTTTCAAGGCCCCAGGGCCAGTGGAAACTACAGCCCAAACTGCAGAATCCTATATAAATGCATTCTACGGACATCTCCAGGAATGCATGGATCATGCTATCCCAAACAAAACCAAGACCCAATCATCCAAAGGCAGGTGTCCAGTCTGGTGGACCCCTGCCATAAATAAACTGTACAACAGAAGGCGGAAGCTACTACATGATAGAGCAAAATCCCTAATAGGGAAGGCATCTCTGATCAGTACTAGCAAAAATTACGATCCTCATAAAATCCTCCAAGGCCAGCTTCGAGAGAAAAATTGCACAGGACACCAAAGACAATCATAAGGCTTTTTTCAGTTATGTTAGAAACCTGGGATGCAACTCCCAGACTTGTTCTTAGTTGATTCTAAACGACAAAAAATACACTGAACCCACAGACATCGCCAATATCCTGGCAGACAGGTTCAGTGCAAACTTCTCCACCCCCTCCCCCCCAAAAGTGCAAGTATCTATCACGGCAGAGGGCTGCCTCCCAAACATCTCAGATGCTCAGGTGAAGGCTGCCCTCTCCAAAGCAAAAAACACTGCTTTCATGGGACCAGATGGCGTCCCAGGTTGCGTCCTACATGAACTACAAGAGGAACTAATCCCTCAAATAAAACAGCTATACAATCTCAGCCTCACTACAGGATATGTGCCCACAGAATGGCGTACAGCAACAGTGGTCCCACTCCACAAAGGTGGAGCCTCTACGGACCCTGGAAACTATCGCCCCATAGGCCTGACTAGCTTAGTCTGCAAGGCTATGGAGAGGATCATCATGGAGCTCATAAACAAAGACATTGGGGACCTACAGACACTAGATCCTACCCAGTTCGGCTTTGTCAAGGGCAGATCCTGCCTTTTGAACCTGGTTGACTTCTTTGAAACAGTCACCAAAGCCATAGATGAAGGGAAGGTAGTCCACACAGCCTATCTGGACCTTGCAAAGGCACTTGACACAATACCCCACTCGGGCATCATAAATAAGCTATCCAGCTTAAATATAAACCCCTATGTCACAAGATGGGTCGCAAACTGGCTCAAAGACAGAACCCACAGAGTGAGAGTTGCTGGAGCCATGTCAGACTCGAAACCAGTCACAAGTGGCATCCCACAGGGTTCTGTCGTGGGACCACTCTTGTTCGGTATATACTTTTCCGAGGTACAAGCAAACATGGGAGGACTATGGCTCACCAAGTTCGCAGACGACTGCAAACTGGGCGCTATAATCAACTCTCCAGCTGACACAAACATCCTTCAAAAAAGTCTCACACAGACAGATAACTGGTGCCAGCACCATGGTTTAAAGCTAAATGCCAAAAAATGTATAGTCATACCCTTTGGCAAAAATAATGTACCCACAAATTACCACATAGGTGGAAACCCATTAAGTACAGAGAAAGTTATTAGGGACCTGGGGACCCAAGTTGATAGCAATCTCTCCTTTGAAAACCACATTGCCAAAGTGGTTAGAAAGACCTTCTACATAGCCCACCTCATCACGAAGGGTTTCACATCTAGATCAAGAGAGGTAATCGTGCCCCTTTATTCATCCCTCATCAGGCCCATCATAGAATACAATGCCCCTTTTGGGATGTACCTTACCCGACACCTGCAGCAATTAGAAAGACCCCAAAAGTATCTCACCAAGAGGATCAAGGGTCTCAAACAGATGCCATATGCTGCTCGGTTAAAAACTCCAGCTCTACTCAGTTGCATACCGCCTACTTCGAGGCGATCTATGCCTGACATACAAAGCTATGTCAAATCCAGAATTAATGGACATGCTCCACCTCAGTAAATCTAAATCCCTTAGAGCCACACGCTCGAGGGACTTAAACCTCAGCAGAGAAATAAATAGAACTTGCTGGAGGGACAGGTTCATAACCCAGAGGCTCCCTTCGCTCTGGAATAGAATTCCAGTTCATGTGAGGCAGAGCACCTCACTGAATCTCTTCAAGAAGAATCTCGATAAGTGGATGGGGGATCGTAGGTTTGTCCCAGGGATTACTCCTGTGTCACTATCAGACAGAGGCACAGTAAACTAAACCTTAAAAAGGGCACAGTATACTCAAATCAAGGGGTGGCGTAAGCCATACAGAATCGGGCTAGGCTTATAATTGCCCCAGGGCACATAGCCTAGTATGAACCTATGAACTTCGGTTTGGTTAAATGTGATAATACATAGGATAAATGAATACATAACTAACACAGTACTAGTGCCTCAGCCCTCATACATATAATTAATATCATCTACACCATGTCAAGTGTTATAAGTGACAGTGACTATAATGGGAAGTGGAACAGCAGTAAAAGTATAGAATATGCTGTGTTCGAACCCAGGACCATGTGTATGGCACTCCTGCACTTACACCTGTTGCCACAAGAAGGTTGAGAAAACACTTTTCTATGCTGCAGTTCACTGCTATAAACTGCAATGTCACAACAGTAAAACAAAGGTTGCACATCCTGCACTAGAACCCAGGACCAACTGTATTCCAGCCCGACACATACACCTGCTGCCACAGGAATAGTTATATGACATTGCCTATTTTAGTAATCATTCTTAAGGTCTCGCTGTTAACCACCACACAACCTCACTTAGTGGGTTTGTGTGATGCTTAATAATATTAATTGAATGCATCCGTCTTTCGTTTGGGTCCTGTCTGGCCAGTTGTCCAGTCTGCACTAAGCAGCACATCATGCAAAGAGTGCCCCAAAAAAAAAAAGAGAAAAAAGGAAGAGGTATTTGATATGAGAGGAAAAGCAATCCATGACAAACACACTAGAAAATGTTAGTATACATGAGATATTTCTAAATCGGTCTGGATTAGAACTCTCACTTCAGTGCAACTTTAGAACACAGGTTGGGTGCCTTATTCCTCTTTGCCACACAAACACATCTGTAGCAAAAAAAATCAGTATGCACACAACCAATTGCAAGAGCATCTACACTGATATCAAACCATACAAGTGTTATTTATACATGTATTAGTTTTGGATGTAGTGTCCCTTCAGACACATATAACAGATATTAATTTTGTTTCACTGGCCATTTGTTGGTTTATTCACATGTCTGTCTTCTCTTTCTTATTCACACACACTCACCGACCTTTTGTGTCAGCCTAGGCTTTCTGGCCCGCCCACACAACACCCTGTGCAAGTGATGATAACTGTGCCATATCCCTGTTTTCTATCTTTTGGATTCAGGGATACAAATGCTTTCTGTCTGGTGCTCAGGTTGCATAGCTAACTTGGTGCTTAGTATATATGCATTTGTGGTGTTGAACTGGTAATTGTACCTTTGACTTATATTGGCCATGGAAAGTTAGACAGTTGATAGCATCAAAATTTCGTAGCTTTATAGTGAATGATCTTGTGAGGGCTGTGAAGTCAGAAACTGCAATGTGTATCATTACTTTCTAACTTCACTTTGTAATGATTTTCCAGTACAAATGCATGGTGCTAAACTGAAGGCATGCAGTGGTCATTAGTACTTTTGAGAGGTATGACGGTGTGAATCTTTGATGCCTGTGACCTACTACTTAGTAATGGGCACATATAAATTAAATAAGTCTCTGCTGTCACATGTTAAGGTAATTTTTGTACAAATCTCCCACCTTTTACTTGCTTACCGTACCAACTAATGAAATACAAGAACATGCCGCACATTTATATTATTAAACAATACACTCCAAGTTCAGGACTTAACTTTTAAATGCAGCAGTTTCCAAAGTTGAAGCAGCACTGGCTTCAGCATGTAGCACATACAAATGAATCAAACCAGCAGCAGCTCTTAACACTGTTTCTGTGTAGACTCCTTTCCATGGCTGTATTCCAAAAGTTTTGGAATTTGCAGGAGAAACCAACACGGAGGCAACATAGATGCTTTATAACTTACTGAATAGCTCCACCATGTTAGATTAGTTAATTAGCATGCAGTTCAGCTGCTTATGTTGTAATTAGCATGTCACAGTGTCTACCTTGCTTGCATGGTGGTGCCAGCTGCTACAGGGCACTTAATGAATTTAAAACTTTCCGAGGCCATGTGCGCATCACACAGCAATGTGCACAAGGTGAAAAATAACCATGTAGACTTTACTGAATCCCCCTTAACGACAATTTATGAAGAAATTAACCACAGCAAACTCAACAGTACTACCAAGACTTCTTTAAAGCACATCATGACAAAAATATAAAACGTTCCTTCTCAAGCACTTACAGTAGCATAGTGTTTAATATGATCATGCCCTGCTGTGCACATCAAGGTTTTTCCCAAACAACACTGTAATATCAGATAACAGTCTGCATAATTTCAGAGCACAGATATGCATTAGTATAACGCACACCAGTATAGTCATCATAAATGGAACGCTGCATGTCTGAGTGATGAGTAACCTAATGAAAAATGCATAATGCCATACTACTTGTATCTATTCATAACCAATGCTTTCATATTATGTCTAATCTGGTATAATTATTTAAACTGTATTTGTTTTTTTGCATTATTTTTAAAGACTGTAAAATTACTGTTTTTAAAATGTTTTGTAATACTTTGGAGCTCTTGCCCCCAGGCCTCCGCTGAAAATTGACTTCTACACAGTCTGACTTTAACAGTAATCAAATGTCAATAGCTAACTAACTAGCTAAATAAATAAATAAATTTGTATGGCTATACAGCTAAGCATATTAGAATGTTAAAGTATTAAAACATAAACAAATAAGAAAAAAGCAAATCACGTAAAAGTGTATAGCATAAAGCTATACAACCTTAGGGATTTTAAGGATACTCAGTAAATAAAAGGGGTCCCAAAAAGCATTATTTTTATTTTATTTTATTTGACATTTGTTAACCGGATTAGTCCAACTGAGCCAGGGACCCATTTTCAGTGGAGCCCCGAGGAGAAAAGCTCCAGTTTGAATCACACACTTTAAAATTATAAGCATACAATGGAAATGAAAAGTTGGTACAGAAGACAAAATATGGGGAGAAATAGCCACAGTTAACATTATTACATACTGTACATGAGATAATAAAAATAGAAGTAAGGAATTAGCTGACAAAGTTGTTACAAGATATGTGATACACTTAAGACATTTGATAGAAAAAGACATCATAATGACACAATTTGATATTATAAATTTAGGGGGAAATTTTGAGTATTACATCCAGAAAGAGAAATGATATAGCATTACAGACAGAGAGGAAGAGGGGAGAAAAAGGGGGGGTATAGATTAGATGAGTGAAGGCTGGATAAGTGATAACATTGTCATGTAGGGGTTTGACAGGAACAAGTCCTTTTTTTTACTCATATAGTTTTTATTTTCAAATAACATTATGAAAACATTCATGGTATATTATGTATAAAATTTTAAACAACTATATACAATGTTTACAGTCAGCCTGACATCACCATCAGTAATACTATCAAATGGTTCCTAATTACTGAACAGATGAAAGAAATGCAATTATCAGAATGTATCTGATGTTAGTTGCAAGTATCAATCAATGATAAGACTTTTTCCATAGGTTGTTTATCAATGGTTTAGGATAAATGCTTAGTTCTTTAATTTTGATTTCCATCAATACTGAACACCTCAGTAAAGTCAACAAGTCTTTCATGGTTGGTGTTGTATTTGAATTCCATCTTCTGGTTATGTATTCCTAGAAATTGCAAGTATTGTCCATAGTAAATGCAAGTTTGTTTTGTTCAAATAAGGATCTTTGTTTATATTCAACAGAATCAAAGCTTTAGATAAAACAAATGATTCATTGAATAAGGCCTGTAGGAAGTTATTGATTCCATTCCAGTATGGTTTAATGTTAATACAATCATAAAAATAAGATTCCAGTCAGTTCTAGATACCTGCTTTCATCTCCAACATAATCCATTTCTGGAAGAGCTGATTTTAGTAATTTTATCTGGGGTTAAAAATGCTCTATATAAATATTTCCAATTAAAAAATGTCCAGTACTGTGAGCTAGATATACGTTTTACTGACAGTAAAATATTTGATTTGATTTCTTCTGATAGATGTAATGAATGACCTTTAGAAATAAACTGCCAGTAGGATACTTTAAATATCCTTTTATAAGTCATTAATTCTTTATATAAATTTGAAATACCATTCTTCATGTTATGCTCATTATATATAATTCCATATAGGTAGTTTATAAGTTTTGGAGTATCTTTAAAGGAACAACTATTAATTAATCTACATAAGTCCTGGGAATACATTAAGATGTTTTGCAGGGTTAACCAGTCCTGAGATGAAATTTCAAAATTTTCTTTAACATTTGCATACCTAGAACTTTTAGTTCTTTGATGCATTTTTGCCAACAAATAAAGTTATTGTGTTTCCAGGAAGTAAATATTTCTCTATATATTTTGTGAGGATAACTTTTTGTCATGATAAATGGGATTAAAATATCAAACCAAAGTTTTAAATCCATATTTATGTTAATACATTTCCAAAAGGAGTTGAAGCAGTAATTAATCAAATATAATTTGGTGGGTCTTGTTATACTGTATTGCATAGTAATACTTAATAAATGCCATAATTTACTGATTTTATCTGATACTGAAAATGTTTTTACTGAAGTAGTTTCATTTGTTAATATAAAAAGTATGTAATACTTTCCAGTTGGTAGAATATTTAGAATTTATCCACTCCATAACAGTTTTAAATATGGATGCCTTTATATAGGATTCAATATCTGGAAAGTTTAGTTCTCCTTGTTCCCATTGTCTAATATGATGAGTTAAGGCTACTTTATTTATTTTAGGAAATCATAGAAATTTTAATAAACTTGTACTTATTTCTTTAAGGACATGTCTCTCAGGAAACAACTGAATTGCTAATGCTACATCCAAAACCTTGGGAAGTAAAATCACTTTTATTAATTGTAGTCTATCTTCAAAGGTCAAAATATTTTATTCCACTTTTCCACAGAAGTTTTAATTATGTTAAAGATATTATTGCAATTTACTGATATTAACTCATTAAAATCCTTACATAAAACAATTCATATGATATGATTCTCTTTAACTTGCATTTCTTTCTTTTTTAGAAATAAAAATTTAGATTGTGATCTACTGAAGTGAAGACCTAATATCATATAATATTTCTCAATTAATATATCTAATTCCTCTAGAGTTTCTTTGGCATTAGATAATGTTAGTAGTATATCGTCAGCAAAACAGCATTATTTTAGAGTTAAATTGATCAAAAATATCCTCCCCTCTTAGTTTTGAATTGTTACATACTAAAACTACAAGAATTTAAATAGCAAATGCAAATAAAATAGGTGACAAGGGACAACCTTGTTTAGTGCCTTTTGTTAGAGAAATAGATTCTGAGGTGAAAGGACCTACTTTAACATAAGCTAGATTACTTTTATATATAGCCTTTATGAGATGAACAAAGAGGGGGAGTCAAATAAAACTAGAATTTTAAATAGATATTCTCAACTTAAGGAATCAAAAGCCTTCTCTATGTCTAATCCAATTATCAGTGTTTCTTGACTTTCCCTGTTTAAGTAATCAATAAGAGTAAGTATCCTTTTGATATTGTCATGGGCATGTCTATTGTGTATAAAACCAGTTTGATCATTATCTATTATTTTAGATAATCAAATTTTCATTCTATTTGCTATAATTGACATAAATATCTTAGAATCATTGTTTAATAATGATATACGTCTATATGAGGTACAAAGATATGGATCTTTATTTTCTTTTAGGATTGGAGTAATTAAAGAGTATTTCCAAGAAGGAGGTATTATTTCTTGTGATTGGATTTCTAATAATGTTTTATGAAAAATGGAGATAATAAGCGTGGGAAAGAGTTTATATCTCTCTATAGTTATGCCATCCAATCCTGGGCTTTAATAGTTTTACTTTCTTTTATTCTATCAGTTATTTCTTTATAAGAAATGGAATGGGTCTTTGCAAATCTAACTTTAGTTCTTCGGGGATTTTTTTTATGTTGGTAGAAATTGTTTCCAAATTTAATTGATCAATAGACAATTTTCCATTTTATAAGTGTTCCATATAATGATGTCTAAATGCATCCAGAATATCTTCTATATCCAACACTCTCTTTCCCATCTCTTCATGATAAATATTGTTAATATTATTAGCCTTGGATTTTATTTTAATTCTTGTAGATAAATTATGTAAATATCTAGGGGAAGTAGCCAAAGAATTTACATTTAATCTTTCTAGTACTAAATTAGTTTTGTGTGCTAAAATTTCATTATACTTCTTATTTAATTCCTCTATGTTCTTTTTAATTTCTGGAGAGTTTTGGAGTTTTTCAGATTTCACCAACAAAAAGACGAGATTGTAAGTCTTGTAATTCAGAATCCCATTCTCAAATTTTATTTTTGTACCAGCTAAGGATTTTACCAAATATATAGGCATTTAGTGAATCCCATATCATGACTAATTTCTGTTGTATAGTTAATATCTAGGAAAAACTGTAGTTCTGACAACAACCAAGATTTAAATTGTTTAATTTTTATGATATATGATGGAATTCTAGAAGAAAAAGTTAATGGTTTTAACTCACTTTCAAATTTCAAAATCATTATGACCAGAAAATGGACATGGAATTATTGAAAAATTAGTAATTTTTGAATGTAGATCCCGAGCAACAAATATTTTATCTATTCTAGTTTGAGTACCAAATCTATAATCTTGATGAGAAAACAATAATGATTTATCTTCTTTCAATCTAAACGTGTCCATTAAATGAAATGACTCAGTCCATTTTTTAAGGATTTTGCAGTGGAGGATCTACGATTAGATCTCTTATTAGTAGTTTCAGAAGTATCTAAGATGCAATTAAAATCTCCTCCTATTACTAAGTTACCTTTATAATTGCTAGTAATGAAGTCTAAGTGTTTAACAGTTCCTACTCCAAAACCATGGGACCACTATAGATTTACTAATGTCCATATTCTGTTATTCAATTTTACTATAACAAACATTATAAGACCCTCTAGCTAAAATCATATTTTCATTAGGATTCCATGTATATCTATCATTTGTTTTAAAGTGAGTTTCTTGAAGAAAAACTACTTGTGCTTTGTTTAATCTTAGATATCTCAGTAGGTTAGATCTTTTACTTGGATTATTTAAGCCATTAGTATTTAAAGATTGCAATGTTAGATCCATATCAAATTACTGTTAATGGATTGCTCTTTGATATTTCATACCACTGAACAATTCCCCTCTGATAATAAAAATGTATTAATTTGTAGTTCTTTAGACAGTAAAGTCAAGCTTATTTCCTTTATGAATGCATACAAGATAAAGATTAAGTCACAGGACCAAGTCTTGAGTAGGTAGTATTTTATGATAAAAGCTGCATATTAGGCCAACTCCTAAAGCAATACATGCATTTGCAGATACAAAGCTACCATGGCAGTGAATCTCACAGGCATCTACTGGTCTGGCAAGCTGCACTTAAGCAAAGGCCTGCTTCTGTAAAACTTGTTAACTTGAGGTTGTACAGGTCATATTAAGCAACGGAATGCAAAGGACAAAACACTTAACTTGATGTGTGCGGGAGTGTTCCTATCCCACTTCACACAGAGTTTTATAATATAGTTTTATTTACAGATTTTTTTGAAGCACTACTCCTTTGAAATGCAACTCACTGCATGGTAGCATAACTGAATCCCTCAGGTGAAGGGCATGATGATAACAGGACTTGAATCCAGATCAAGCCTAATCCTGGAGATCATCAGCACTCCAGACACAAGTGAAAAATAGGGCACAAGAAGGCTTATAGTGCACCAAAAGCTCCTTTAAAGCATATTGCTCACTTTCTAAAGCATATTTGCTTTTTTAATTAATTTCAACTCCAGTTATACCCTTCATGTTAAAATTACAAGTAATGTTGCCAAAAAATACATTATATTCAATGTTTATTATTATTTTCTTAGATTCACTATTTCTATTTTTTCATTTTAACCACACCTACAAAATTATGTCACAGAAAGTCCTGGGCAATGATTTACATACAAATGGAAAGCATTATAAATAAGCAAAACCAGGTTACTTCTTTAGAAGGGCAGCTTATTGAATTTTGTTTCATTATTACATCATCGTATGTTCATTTTCAACGTTCCATCCACAAGACATAGTTGACAACTTGTCTTTCTAAAAAGTATGGCTCTACTTTTGAATTTAGGGTGGTAGCGTATACATCAATTTAAGGAGTGAGGCATTGTAGGTTTAGTCTTTAATGATGTCATGGCAGGAGATTCCACTCCAAGAAAATAATTGGGGGAAGGGGTTCTTATCAAAAAGCTAAAACACCTAATCCAGTGAATGACCATGCTTATGCGTGGAAGTGGTAATGACAAGAATTAATCAAAGCCATTTCATAATGAATGCAAAACCGTTTGCAAAAATTGCCATTAACGCAAATGTTGAAACCATCAGCACTAAGCAGTATGGATGAATCAGTACCGAGTCAAAATGAAAACATACAAACGTCTGCAAGCATGGGTAGATAAAAATATGATGAAACCTGCTGTTTGCTTCTGCATCCACGACGCACTCAAATGTACTGGTAGCCCTGCACAAAACTAGATACACCCCTGACTTGGAATAAACAGCTAATCTACTCCCCCAGATAGTGTCAAATATAAGGTGTTGAATAACTAAGACACCCAGAGGCAGAAAGGCTACAAGAGGTGACCCAAAAAGACAAATTTTGATCAAAATATGAGGTCAGTGTCATACAAGAAGTCTGTTAGTTTTAATGCAGATGGACCTTGCACTACAGCATAACATTCTATGTGGGACCACTGGTTCACAACTACTCTCTTCTGGCTGGTTATATACATTACCTGGACACTGGATATTACAAACTGACATGATCTCCATTTGTTATTGCAAAATTTCACCACTGGAGAGGAAACCACACAAGGTGAGGTTTCAAGAAATATTTCTGTCTTCTCAACAGTCCAAAGAACTTTTGAAAAGAGAATAGCTATCTTTGAGAAAGAAAAATGCAAATTGATTCAGACAGTGCAACACAAATGGAGGCATTTGTTTTATCTCTAAAACAGTATCATAATAATTTGCTGAACATTTTGTGTTACATGTCGTGTGGTAAACTAGCCCCATAAAACCAAAAGATACCTTGTTTTCCCCCCTTATTTCTTCTTAGTGCACAGTTCACTCTGTGAAGAAATTAGACACTGTCATCTGTTCTAGCATGTCTGTCTGAAGTTTTTCTACCTAATTTCAGATTAACCTAGTTATTATATGCCAACATGACTAGCTATGATATTGTAAATAAGTTCTTACATGTTAATTTATAATCTGTTTGTGCAGAATGTTTTAAAGACTTGAACAGTGTTCCTTACATCTCTCTAACTGTGCATATTTGTGAAGAAGATTCTAAATGCAGACTGTTTCAGAATCAGCTGATCTGAGATTATGTCATCGGAATGTTGACAGTTACTATGTGTTACTGTCAGAGGCTGAAAGACAGGAAGGAACTTTAGTAAACACCTGTTGGTTGATTTTCAAAATAGGAAATGAAAATTAGAACTGATACAGTTGTGACTGTTAACTAGTCTATAAAAGAGCCTGCTGAAGACAGTTAATAGTCAGTTACAGTTGTCAGTTGCCTGTTGCAGCTGAGGATTCATCAAGAACTGTAAACCTGATTTTTCTCTGTTATAATAATTTAGTTAGATGAGGGACAGTGTTGTTTAGTCAGATAGGAAAATTATAACTAACCAGTTAGAGTTTTTATAAATGCTGAACTTCTATCCTTCAGTATTGATTTCATTTTCCTGGTGACTGAGTTCTGTTTGTTTATTGGAAATTACTGTTTTATATTTTCAATCATTTTGCTCATTATTAAATACTTTTTTATTAACTTACATTGTGGTTAATTAGTCACGGTTTTCTTTAGTAATCTGAGAGTGCTTATACTTGCCTTGATAACTTCCTGGGCTACTACGAAAGCCTGGCTGCTTTACTTTGTTTGCTATCATTTGTTTTAGCATCTAATTTTCATAATTGGACATCATTTTAAAAGGGCATGTAGACGCTCTGGTTGGTGGCAGCGTGTTACCACATTATTTTGGGGAAGAGACACAGCTGGAAATCTGTGTAAGGCTTTCCCAGAAGTGTTTGGATGTGTGAGATTTATTTAAGTGTGAGTGTATCAGAGGTCTTAAACTGGGATATATTGCTCTGAAGTGTGTAATAAGGAGTTACATTTGGAGTGGACAGAAGTATACAGTCCAGTCCCAGGTTATAGAGAATGTTCCTGTCTTGCTCTTAGAGGAAACTGTGAAATATTACTCCTGTTTAAGTGAAAGTCTCACACTGGAGTCAGTAGTAAGAACTGAAGCTCCTTAGTTACTGACACAGGATAGTAGGGGATGTCACATTATTGCTGGCAGTCCGGTGGGGTATTATCCAAAAATCACATTATTTGGTGGCAGGAGCATGGGATTTTTAACTGGACTTCAGTAACCTGTGGGTAGTTGTCATTAAAGTGTGCACTCTCGATAGCCACAAAGTAAACATACAGAATCTCAGTCCACCACAGTTGTATTTATTTTTAGTTAGTTAGTCAGGGACAGAAGGCAAAGATGTCAGCAGAAGACTACAGTAAGCTGACAAAGAACCAGTTGGCCAAGGAGGGTGAAGCCAGAAGACTGGTGCATGCCAACCTGACTAAGAAAGCCATAATTTCAACCTTAGTTGCAGCTTCAGCTCAGACCAGCCGTTCGAAGGATATCCAGTTTGGTAATGGGGATGTGCAACCTGCCGAGACAGGACAGTCCACCTTTTCTTTGGAGGATCTGAAAATCCATTTGGAGCTAGAGAGACTGTACCTGGAAGCTGAGGAGGGAATGCAACGTCTGGAGTCTAAGGAGAAGCAGAGTCAATATGGAGGCCAAATGTCCTGAATTGGAATATGCAGAGGTTGCACCCTGAAGCCCAATGACTGGAGGCTGAGGAAAATGAGAAGCAGCATCAATATGAATTGGAGGCTGAGGAGAAGCAGCATCTATATGAACTGGAGGTCAAACATCTTGAACTAGAATCAGCACAGAAACGGAGACATTTAGAAGCTGCAGAAAACAAAAGACAGCACCAGCATGAAGTGGAGCTTCTTACCCTTTGAGAGGTTCATGGAGGTAATGGGGAAGGGAATAACCAGACCCCAGAAGCTGTAAAGGTCAGTAAACTTTTTCCTCAATACAGGGATGGGGATGACTTTGATAGTTTTATTTATATAATTGAGAGGGAATGTAGACTGTATGATGTTGACAGTGAGCTCTGGGTTCGGCTCCTGACTCCCTTACTCCATGGTAAAGCTGTTCAGGCCATATCAAAATTGTCAGATTTAGATTGTTTGAATTATGTTAGGGTTAAAAACTGTCTTCTTGACTGTTTTAAACTAACACCTGAAGCTTGTAGATAAAAGTTTTGTGACCATAGAAGCAAGGCAGACGAAAGTGTACATGATTATATCGCTGATTTAAGTACTTTCACAGATGGGTAAGTGGGTGCCAGGTCACCACTTTTGAGGGACTGGCAGACCTTTTGGTGAGGGAACAAGCCCTCAGTAGTTTGCCTGATGACATGAGAATCTGGATGGCAAGTAACTCTGCAGAGGAGTTGGGGAGAAAAGGGGATCTCTACTTAGCAAGCAGAGCACCAATACATAAGAACAGGATACCCAATGCTACACATGGAAATAAGGGAACCTATGGGGGAGCAATCTAAACCACAACAACAGAATACACCAGTAATAGGGGAAACTACCAGTCCAAGTACATGGTTAGGGATTAAATGTTTCAAATGTAACCAGAGGGGCCACATAGCAGTCAAATATCCAGCAAAGCAAGGTGAGAAGCAAAAAGGTGATGTAGCCAGTAAGTGGGCATGACAAACTGCCAGTGGTAAGTTGTATGGAAACAACAGGGGTGCCAAACTATCACCAAAATTTATATCCTATCTTAGGAGATGGTAAACAGATTACTGCTAAGACAGAGGCAGCTTCTGATATAACCATCGTATGGCCTGCTGTGGTTAGAGAAGAGCAGTAGTTGCTTGGACAGTCCACTCCAGTCAGAGCTTTGGAAGGGACTCCATTCCAAATACCTCTGGCTAAGGTTTATCTTGACTGGAAGGGTTGAAAAGGAAGCAAGCAGGTAACTGGTGTGTGAGGATATTCCTGCAGATGTCCTGATAGGGAATGACTTTGATGATGCAGTTACTTGTGTGCATGCAATGACACAGGCTTGGAGTAAGGCTTGTAGGTCCAGTTACCTGGGGGAAACCCAGACAGATCTCATACCTGAAGCTGGGACTGGTGTGGTGGCTGTTTCAGAGAAGGAGCCACCTGTAGTAGTAAGTCTGAAAGCGAACCACAGCTGCTGGTAGGTACTGATGTTCTCCTGGACATGGTGACTACAAGGACAGAGGTGAGTGATAGTATCCAGATTGACAGTGAGCTACAGCTGTCAGACGTTACCAGGCTTCCTGCAGAAGGAAAGCTTGGGAGGGTCACAAATGTAGAGTTGAGGCAGGTTCAATTTACGGATCCTACATTACAAAGCTTGAGGGAGATGGCTTAGTAAGCACCTGAGACTCGAGGAAGAGGGAAGTCTATATACAGGAACAAAGGTTTGTTGTATAAAGAGTGGACTCCTAAGGGACATCTTGAAGGTGAGGTAGTATGGCAGCTGGTAGAGCCTAGAGCCTACCATCTGCCTCTTCTTGCTACAGTCCCTAACATTTCTTCTGCAGGTGATATTGAGGCAGAGAAGGAATGTTTGCTGTACAAAAAGTGGACTCCTAAGGGAGGGCTGGAAGGTGAGCTAGTAACAGCAGTTGGTAGAGCCTAGACTGTACCATCTGCCACTTCTAGCTATAGTCTGTAATATTCTTTGTGCAGGTGATACTGAGGCAGAGAAGGAAGGTTTTTCTGTATAAAAAGTGGACTCAAGGGAGGGCTGGTAGGTGAGATAGTATGTTAATTGGTAGTCTAGAGCTTACATCTGTCACTTCTAGTTATAGTCCCTAATATTCCTTGTGCAGGTGATATTGAGGCAGAGAAGGAATGTTTGCTGTATAAAGAGTGGACTCCTATGGGAGGGCTGGAAGGTGAGGTAATACGGCAGTTGGTGGAGCCTACAGCCTACCATCTGCCACTTCTAGCTATAGTTCCAAATATTCCTTTTGCAGGTGATATTGATGTAGAAATGGTGGCAAATGCTTTGCTAGAAAATTTCAGCAGGGTAGCTTTTCCAGGGGAGATACTGACTGACAAAGGTGCAAATTTCATGTCAGACCTGCTGACTTGCTGTGGAAGCATTGTGGGGTGAAACATTTAAAGACCACCCCCTATCATCCCCAGACTAACTGCCTTGTGGAAAGGTTAAACTGTACATTAAAGACTATGCTATGGGCATTTTCAGACCAGTTTAAAAGGGCAAAGTTAACCATTAAACCAAGTAACTGTCAGGTGAGTATGGCAGAGGTCACTTATCTAGGACACATAGTGGGGAGTGGTAAGATTAGGCCAGAACCTGTCAAGAGTGGAAGCTATTCAATGCGGCCAGTTTCTGCTACAAAAAAGCAAGTAAGAGCATTTTTAGGGACAGTGGGGTAGTACAGAAAATGTGTGCCCAATTCTAGTACAATAGCTGCACCCCTTATTGACCTAACTAGGAAAAATAAACGGGATAAGATGGTGTGGACCACAGATTGTGAGCAGGCATTCCAAAAAAGAGATTTTGGGAGGACCCCCTGTGTTAGTCAGCCCAGATTATAGAAAATAATTTGTTGTGCAAGTAGATGTTTCAAATTATGGGGTGGGGGCTGTACTCAACCAAGTTTCCTCAGAAGGAGAAGAACACTGCAGTGGGGTTAATAATGCCAAGGCAGGTGTGGGTTGATATTCCCAGGCAGACCCAGAATTTGTTGTGCAAGTAGATGTTTCAAATTATGGGGTGGGGGCTGTACTCAGAAGGAGAAGAACACTGCAGTGAGGTTAATAATGCCAATGCAAATGGATTGTCCAAGAGAGGAGTGGGTTGATATTCCCAGACAGACCCCTTTTCTCAAGCATTATTTTTCAAGGTTTACGTGAAAACCGTACTTGACTCATGGAGGGAGAAATATAAAGAAATTAGACACTGTCATCAGTGCTAGCATGTTTGGCTAAAGTTTTTGTACATAATTTAAGATTAACCAGTGTATTACATGCCAGCATGACTAGCTATGAAATTGTAAATAAGTTTTTACATATTGATTTATAATCTGTTTGTGCAGGATGTTTTAAAGACTTGAACAGTGTCCCTTTACATCTCTAACTGTGCATATTTGTGAAGATTATTCTAAATGCAGACTGTTTCAGAATCAGCTGATCAGCAGATAATGTCACTGAAATGTTGACAGTTGCTATGTGTTACTGTCAGAGGCTGAAAGACAGGAATGAACTTTAGTGAACAGCTGTTGGTTGATTTTTAAAATATAAAATGAAAATTAGAACTGGGATGGTTGTGACAGTAAAGCTAGTCTATAAAACAGACTTCCGAAGACAGTTAACAGTCAGTTACAGTTGTCAGTTGCCTATTGCAGCTGTTAACAGTTGTACTGCGCAGTGGATTCCTAAATGGACTCACCAAGAACTGTAAGCCCGCCTTTGCTCTGTTATAATACTTTAGTAAGATCAGGGACAGTGTTCTTTAGTCACACAGGAAAATTATAACTAATCAGAGTTCTTATAAATGTTGAATTTCTATCCTTCAGTACTGATTTCATTTTCCTGGTGATTTGAGTTCTGTTTGTTTATTGGAAATTACTGCTTTATATTTTTAATAATTTTGCTCATCGTTAAATATTTTTTATTAATTTACATTGTGTCTGGTCAATCAGTGTTTTCTTTAGTAATTTGAGAGTGCTTATACTTGCCTTGATAACTTCCTGGGACACTACAAAAGCCTGTCTGCTTTAGGTCACTTGCTATCATTTGTTTTAATATCTAATTTTCATAATTGGACACCCCTTTAAAAGGGCATGTAGACTCTCTGGTTGGTGGCAGCATGCTACAGTATTATTTTGGGGAAGAGACACAGCTGGAAATCTGTGTAAGGCTTTCCCAGAAGTGTTTGGATGTGTGAATTTAATTTATTTAAGTGTGAGTGTATCAGAGGTCTTAAACTGGGACACATTGTTCTGAAGTGTGCAACAAAGAGTCACAGTTGGGGTGGACAGAAGTATACAGTCCAGTCCCAGGTTATAGAGCATGTTCCTGTTGTGCTCTTTGGGATGACTATTAAATATTACTCCTGTTTACGTGACAGTCTCACACTGGAGTCAAGCTCCCTAGTTACTGACCAAGGATAGTAGGGGATGTCACATTATTGTTGGCATTCCAGTGAGACATTATCTGGACATCATACACTCACTACCAATAATTAAATGCAAAAAGGAGCTTCCTTACTTTAGTTAACTGGGTGCCGATAAACAATTTCGAAAATGTCTTTGCGGATGTAACACCTCAGAGTTTCTCACCTTCAATTGCAAGTTTAATGTTCCACATTCCACTGGTTTGTTCCCGTAACTGAAGAAAACTGCAACTGTCATTCCTTTCCCAATGAGTGGGACTACAGTACAGGGTCAGATTACAGATCAATTTCTCCGGTTCTCACCCTGGGTAAGCTTTGAGATAAACTGGTCTCTAGACAAGTAAAAACTATCTAGGTTCTCACGGCCTAATTCCAAAACATTTCAAAGTACCTAAACATTCAAGTAACACAGAAGATGGTAAACTTTGTGAAATTCAAAAAGACTTTGTGTCAGTTTGTCATCCTATGAAGCCCAATAGATTTGGTCCCCACGATCTACACTAAGTCTATAACTGCTTTAAAGACTACGTGGGGAACATGTCAGTCACTGTACACAACTCTCTCGTCTTCCTGCTCTTGCCAGAGATGTATATTAAAGACAACTATGTGATCTATCATTGTTCTTCTTGATCATAAGTATCATCCACAACCCACATTTCAAAGTAAATGCTATTTCCTACCTTCATTAGCTCCATTTCAACAAGACAGAGCCAGGCCTATGCCCTACATGCCCTGGCAAACATTTTTTAATCATGTATCTATTATATGTGCTAAAATTTTAATTCTTAAAAAAATCTTGTCGTACTTTTCTTTTTTTTGTTTAAGTCTGTCATTTTTAGGAGTTTTTTTGTCTGTCTGGACTGTTCTGTAAGGTAGAGCTACAGTGAGTCCCAAAAGACAGACACTGAATGGCCGAAAGAATGGGCTTACATAAACTAAGTCCAATATACCATTTCTCTGAATATTTCCTTTTCTCTAGGGTATGGTGATTTCAGAGTTGGTATATATACAAGTTTGGTGGTGGTAGGTGCTTGCCCACCTCACTGAGGTACAGGCTTGGGATTTCCTCCACTTTAAGGGAAGAGAGTGATTTTAGAAATTCGCTCTTCTCCTGTGTTTTCGGTCCTTTTTTTTTCAACTTGTCTGCACTCAGCATTTCAATAGGGAACCATGCTGTAAAGGTATGCTGCCCAGAAATGTGGACTGTTCATAGTTCGAGTGAGATGCACTTGATGTGCGGTGTGGGACAACTTAGTGGAATTTGTGGTACAACTGCAAAAATCTTGGTAATGCTCCAATGTTTTTAACATATGATGTTGATTTTATCTCCAGGTGGTTTACCCCAGATGAGCAAAAATAAATTTTACAAACACCACAGCAATGCTATTTAGAATGCTGAATGGATACTGCAAATTTCGGAAATCCTAGACTGTAATATCCATGATGATCCATAGTCTGTCTCTGTCTAATAAATAGCTGAATCATTTAAATATCTTGGTATGTGGATGGACCTATATTGGTATTTCTTATGCATATCAACAAATCAGAAGCAAAATTATCTTCTTTGCTGATGGGCTTACAGCTTTGTATTACCTTTCCTAATAGCTGCAGCAAAGATAACTTTAGGGAAGACTGCTATAGTTCTATTTGCATAATACAATCTTCCTTTACCACAATCCAACACAGAAATCAAGTGTTCTTAAACCAAACCTGTTATATCATGAATAAGTCCATTAAATGGAAAGATCACTGTTTTGCCTTCACAAAAGTTGGATGGCTCCTTGTTAATATTAGGATAGTGATACTAACCTCTACACTGGTCTTTAAACCTACGACTTAATCTTTCCGTAAGAACATTATCACTGCATACACCTCAAATATATAATGTTCTAGCACAGAGTCTGGAACAAGCTACAACCTAACATTACAGTACAGCCCTCATTGCCCCCTTTAATAGTCCTCAAAAAACCTCTGAGCCTTCAAGCACATTATTTCTGATGCACTCTCATCACATAGTTTTAAGCCTTCTTAATACTACATTATATACTAATTCATCTATAAAACTTCTTGACTAGTGACATAGCTCTCCTGTAGTCTAATTTATTCCAACTATACCCTTTACCTTGTAAATAACTTATGAGTTGCTGTAGAGTGTGTGTGTGTGTGTGTGTGTGTGTGTGTGTTGTTCTGTTACTAAAAGGCTTAGTATCAGGCTTAGTTTAATTTGCATTATGACTTTTATCAAACAGCAGTTTTTTGACTAATATGAAGGTTCAATTACAGCAGTTTAGTTACAGTAAGGATCAGCAGGGGCAGATGTGAGTTATTCCTCTGGTCTGAACACTAACTACTGAAGGCTTTTTATTGTATATAACTTTTTAGTACTGGTAGGCTTTCCTTTTCTCTAAGTAATGTGCTAAGCTGGCATCCTTTTATTATTTATTGCTCTTTAACCTCTTAGTATTAATTAAGTATGAAATAGTGCTTTCCTAAATGAGCTTTTATGGCATTCTGAAATTAGTCTGTGACTGAAAATGGGGACTCTATGATCCCTGCACAAAATAAGAGAGTGAATTAATAAATGATTGGGCAGAACTGTAAAATCAGTCACAATTACACCAGTAAAATGCCTCTCCTTAAAAAGATTACTGACGATATGAGCACCTGGTACTTTACTGTGTTCCTCTTGCTGACTAACACTCCATGTCAACAAATCAAATAGTTATACAGTGATGTTTCTCTTGTTTTTTACAGACCAAAATATGAGACTTTAATAACCACAGCTCTCTATGCCTTCCTCTATTCAAAAAGCTCACAAAAGACCACCTTTCTAACGTAAGGTTGTGCAGCAGTAGAATGGTCTATAGTTACTATCACTTGACTACAAAACTTCCCATCCCTTCATTGTTGCACAAAGCTCGTTAACCATCATGTCAGTGTGACACAGAATAAAACTATTAACCATTATCCTCCAAGCTAAAAGCCCTACTTACTGCATCCTTTTGCTGCTTCTACCACAAATTCCATAACAATTTTGCTTCATCCTCTACATCAGATTTCTTTTATCTACCTCTTCATTCATCATCTCTCGCCCTCTTACAGATAATACTGTTAACTAGAATAACGCTGCTCAGCATGTAAACATGACTGCTCTGTTTTCTGTCTTAATGCCTTTCAGTCTCTCCCACTTAACTTCACATATCCCAGCTTCTTCCTTTCAAGTTATTCATCTGCGGGCCACCCCCCCTCGATATAAATTTATTGTTTATCGGGAAAGTCTGACTGGACACATCCTTTTTCAGTGGAGGCCCAGGGAGAAAAGCTCCACAAATATTACACATTACATTTGGACATGAAATAAGAACAGATACATTTACACATTATAAAACAGAGAAACAAAGAAACAAGTTTTGCTCAATTACATCATGAACTAAGTGACAAAAATTTATAGTGAGATGATTTGTAATATAGCAGAGTCAGAAAAACAATAAGAACTTATCAGTACAGAAGCTGCTGTTTAGTTTCCTTTAGATAACTTCCTGAGACTGTAGCTGTAACAGTTATGGGTAGAATAACTAAAGTTTTTTAAACAGGGGGTTGCTATTGAATTAGCATAAATTCTTGTTATTCACTTAATTCGGCTCTAAACCTTTAGAACTCACCTGTCACTTATCACCTTTACAGTTTGTTAACCTTATCCATGATCTTTTAGCCTTTTACCCTTTACTTAATGTTTTTTCTTCTATAACTTTTTTTACTGCAAATAATGTAAATTTTGTCAATAACTAATTTCTGTAATTTAAATGTATATTTCAGAGCACTGGACTCACATACCATCTTGCTCTAACAAGAAAACACCTATCACCATTCTTCTGTAACTGTGTAACATTATACATAATTTATTAAGTAACTAATTATTTGCTTTACCCAGTTCAAGAAAGTGGTGGAGTTAGACTATCTGAGGAGGCAGTGGGTATAAGGCAGAAAACTGAGAACCCTATGAAGGCTAAAGGTGATAGGACTTGGACATAAGTTCCATCTTGCAAAGAATTCCCAGCAGAAAGGATATTTTTATTTTGTTTTGCAAAATGTTGCATTCAATAAACACTGTGCTGCTTTAGCAGAAAAAACAGAGTAGCTGCAACAGCATTAATTTTTCTCCTTCTCTCAGACACCCTCAAGCTGATTTATATCCCAACCAGCAATCGAAATTTCAGATATATCTTTAACCCACACGCTCTTATTTGGAGATGTGTTGTGTGAATTTCTGAAGAGACTGAGTGTGGTGAAAATCAGGGCAGTGATGTAATATTTTGTCAATGTGTATTTTTAAAAGAACAACAATAACAGTTCATTTTGGCAGTTTCATTTAGTACATCAGCAGTCGATGAAAAAGTGGAGGTCACAGAGTGAGATGATTTCTAAAGTTAAGCTTTCATTCTTAGCTTTTGGCCTGTCCTAGTGCGAATGCTGTCAACTGCTTGCCTTGACTATTTTTTTTAATAATTCAGTAATGTGGTCAGTTCCTACATCTTTGTTCTTAAGCCTTCAAACTTCTGAAATTATAAATTATATTTAGCAGAAAGCTTTTTTAAGTCTTAAGTGAGTGTAAAACTGAAAGGAACGCTGGTGTTTACTGCACTGAAGGACCACCCATAATCTTTACACTTGGAGTTGGAAGACTCACTCTTTGATATTCTTCTGGGCCTCTAAATACCCTGTTCTCTTTGTTACTTAGAAATTATCATTCATTTCAACTTCAAAGTTAAACCAGGCATTGCTGTAAGGCTTATAATAGTGATTCACAGAGCTTTACACTAAAAGGAATCTAGTAGTAGAAATGATAATTGCTGCCAAGCATTTGCCTGCATAATATGTATTAAATAGTTGATAACTTTAATACTGGAGAAGTTCCTAAATTTTATCACCACAGAACTGCTCATTTGACATATATCTCACTCTTACTGCAACACACACACACACACACACACACACACACACACATATACACACACACACATATACACACTCACATACACACACTCACATACACACACACCTCTCTCAGGATGATGTCGTAAAGTCTTTCCTGTTTATATAACTATATCTGTATGCGTGTGACTAATCCTTAGTTTTTTTTTCAAAAAACTACTGTTCTATTTGTATACAAACTTTTTCTCCCATTATTTTTTTTTCTTTTCAGTCTGATTTTCTGCTTTATACCAACAACTATATTACACCCTTTGTACTGCCATTGATTTTATTCCCAATGTGAATCAGCCAAATCGTAGAATATCTACAGTGTTAACCAACCACAACCTCTCCCTCCCACCTTTGTTATAAGTTAAATGGATGCAACTCTGAGTGACCTGCTATTGTGGGACTAGCAGTTGACTGATTCTCCTCATTTTTAGTATCATTAATTAGGTAATACATTTCTCATGTCATCTAACTGTACCTTTTTTTTATAGTTCAGTTTACATTTGTGATCTATCTACTGACTATATGTGACCCCTAGTAAGCTTTAGCTATTATCCAGTACTGCTTGTGTGCTGGCCTGCTGCTGTCATTTTCATGCCATGCATCTTTGCTACATATAGTGGAATATACCCCACTTTCTTTTCCCATACCAATGAAGTTAAGTTAAAGTACTTAACTTACAGCAAGAATGGTGGTTTATATTCTCCAGTTTCTATGTTTTGAGCCACAACATGAATCCTACCTGTCAACATCTCCAAATGATGTTTGCAATGCATAGCCTATAATTATCTAGGTTTTAAATGGGCACAGCTCATCCTGCAATTAGACTTAAAGATTGTCTCATACCAATCACTGCTTCATCACATATCACAGTACCCTAATTTTCCCAACGTGTCTTCTCATGTATGTGTGCATAGATATCCCATGACACATACAAACATGCACATTCCCATTTCTCCTTACGTTATCTATTCACTTTCAGTAGTGTCAAATTGTCAATTGTAATAAGAGGTTTTGTTGCAAAACTCTTCATTTACAGAGTTTATAAACCTATTTTGTTTACTAACTTTTCTATGTAACATGGCAGAAACCATTATTGTAAGGATAATAATCTGTTTCATTTGTCACCCACAGCTACCCTAAATGATACCCACAATCCTTTTTCACTATACCTGCCCTTTTTTTACAATTCTGGTAATGTTTATTTTTCCTTCCCTTTTCTAAAGATCTGTCATCCAGTTCTTTTATTTTTTATAATATTCAGTACCTCAAATATAGTTGGTGTAGACTTTGATTTCATTTTCCAGTATTTTTTTAACAGTCAACATAATTAAACTTAATAAGGCCTTACTACCTCTCAACTGCCCAGCGGTGGTGGTACTGCGGTAGCGTTGTCGCCTCACAGTCAGACACTGTCCGGTTCGATTCTCAGTTAGAGCGTCTTCTGTGTAGAGACATGCGTGAATGGGCGTACCTTCATTGAAGGTTGTGCATCAGGGCTGGTAACTCAGCACGTAAAAATCAACTACCAATCATTAGTGGACCGGAGTTCCGCTGTGGTGACCCCTAACCAGGAAAAGCTGAAAGACACAAACAAACCTCTCAACTGCCCAGATTTTCACAGAATGTTCAGATTTCTGCTCATATTTTTATGCATTCACTTTATATTAAGGTGGTGATTTATTACTTCTGGGATTTACTGGTGAGAGATACCTTTTACAATGTGAAATGATATAAGACTTTTGTGTCTTCTGGGTAACATGGACACAAAAGAGTAAATGGCTCAAACTTCACCAAACCAGTAAAAAAGTGTAGAAATTAACCAGACTTTAACGTGAATAAAATACTATTGTATTTATTAGTTAAAACACATCACATAAGCGCTTTCATCTCTCATGGAGACTTCTTCAGATGATATCATCTATATACTGGTGAAAGATACCTATTACAATGTGAAACGATAGACTTTTGTGTCTTCTGGGTAACATGGACACACCAGGTATAGCCCCTTTCCACTGACTGTACAAATGGTGGCTTACTTTTTCCATTTCCACAAAGATAGACCTGGCATTGCCACCTGGAATGATATTATTTAAATTGCTCAGTTGTGAGTTTAGAATCAGACAAGAATGCTTGCCCATCACTGGATAAAAATCCACTTAAGCCCTTAATTGAATTGTTTTTTCACCCACTGAAAAGATAATTTTATTTATTTTTGCTAAGTTTTTTCTAAGGTAACTGAGGGATGGATCTGATATTCTGAACATTTATCCTTATTCTTAATCTTTTTTTTGTCCTGAAGACTCTTGAGGCTACAGGTTGAGATACCAGATCAGTTCTTCACAGATTTTAGCGCCTTTTTTGATGAATATGTGACCATGTGTTAAGACACTGTTAAAGTACATACATTAATTATGCAAAAAATGCACTTTTTTGTTTACCCTCCTCTTTACTTTTGTACATTATCAACAAATTCTACTAATTATAAAATTTTGTTTTGGACTTTGCTATTTTGATTTTTTTTTTAATTTTTTATTTGTTGACCGTGAAAGTCCGACTAGGAGAGCCTGTTTTCTGTGAAGGCCCAGGGAAAAATGCTCCAAATGCATGTCTTTAGAATGTGGGAGGAAACCGGAGTACCCGGAGGAAACCCACGCGAACACGGGAAGAAGATGCAAACTCCGCACAGAAGGCTCCCCAGCTGAGAATCGAACCAGAGAACCTCTTGCTGTAAAGCTGCATCACTACGCTTAAATATTGTTTATACTATACACTTATTTTATACATTGTATATGACTCTCCTACATGTGGTCAAAAGGCAGACGGCCAACCATTCACTCTCCAGAATAGTTTCCCCAAAGTATCATTTTCCCATATGTATTTCCTATTAAATGAAGTAGATGCCCACTCATACTTTGTGCAGCTATTCTTTTTACCCCTGTAGAGTGTTTCTCAATTCCACAAGGTTGTCCGATCTTGGAGTTAATATAGTTACATAAATTAAAAGTGTGGGCATGAAGTCACTTACACTGGTGGTTGCCAGGAGGAATGCACACTGCAACATAAACTACAAAATATATAGGATGTGTTGTGCTTAGTAGGTTTGGTGCACTTGTTCTTGAACATCTTGGAAAAATATTTATTTCAAAGTTAATTTAGTAGTTATTGTGAAACCAACACAGAGTAAGTAAATGTCCTAAACACTTGGAATGCAATAGCAGATGAAAATTCATTACTTATTGTGAATTTCCATTGGGGGTGGATATATTGCCCCAAAGGCTAGATTCCTTTGTAAAGCTCTGGAGAAACTAATCCGGGGCATGGTGACAAGCTGTTACATAGTACACACATGCTCACATACATACCTATGTGTGTCCACATCTGCATGCACATATATCACACCTACAATCAAGTCGGAGGACTGATAGATCTCTGACATGTGAGGGGAAACTGATGTACCCAGCGGGAAAAAAAAAAGTGCTCATACAGAGAACATGCAAACTGCACAACTCATGACAAACTATCGGTTTCACTATGTGATTATTTATCCACCGATTAAATGAAATACGAACTGTTCTATCCCAGTAAACAAACTGAAATCAAAAAAATAAATAAAAACTGATAATACATCCAATAACAATTCTGGCTGTTATCTTTTGTAATTATCAATTTTTAGTGGACTTCTTTCTAAATAAATAACTTTACATAACATTTTAATGAATTCCCTTTTAGAGCCTTTTTTTCAGAATTTCGCTGTACACAGGCCTCACCCATTTAGACGATTTGCAGCGATGAAAATAAAATAAAATAAAACAGAATAATAAAAACAGATGCCACTTCAGTAATTACTTTAGGACATATTAAAATAACTGATGCCTTTCTTAAAATTACGATTTGCCCTGTGATTCAATAAACTCTGTGTAGGTTCACTGAAAAGCCTACACGGACTTTACATATTTGCATGGTGTGTGCGGTGAGTTGGAGTGCACAGTGAATATTAATGCTGCGTGGCTCGTAGGGTTGCCAGATTTCTTTGTGGCTAAAACCGGACCCTCGCATCACCCATAACCCCACCCATTCCCACCCACTTTCCCATCAATGCCACGCCCATTTCTGTGACATCACCGTGACATCAGCGGATAGGAACACTCTCTTTTTCTGTTCCAGATGCCTGCTTTCAGCCGATTTACTATGCTTTTCTGTAAAAAAAGCATAGCAAATCAGCCAATTGTAACAAACACTGATAGTCTGTTTCTTTTTGTAAAACAGAAAAATGGAGTTTGTACAGTGTTTTCCCAATTTCCTGACTACCAGTCCAGAGCAGAGAATTGATTTGATTTGTGTGGATAGTCCAGAAAAAAACAGATAACTGGCATTGCATATTGGCAGTGGCAACAGGGTGATTTCCAATTTCCCACCTATTGTTCAAAGACTCAACGTTATGCTTAAATAGGGCTAGCCTAGGGATAGACTGTGCTCCACATGAATGGGAAGCTTGTTCCAGTGCATGGGGACCCTCTCTGAGACACATTTGTGTCTCATCAACACAACATCACATGGCCTATTTATGTCACAAGCAAAATTTAAATTTTTGGATATAATGGTTTGATACTGTTCATTTTGTGGCTGTCCAAAAGGTCCATCAATCAGTGCTGGATCCAAGGATGCCTTGTATGCCAGACATTCTTTCTCAGTAACCTGTTGGAGACCCGGTATAGTGATAGGGCTTTAAGGAGATCTGTATAAGACAATGTGTTTAGACACTGGATTTTTCTAGTAAGGAAGCTTTAAATATGTTCCAGCTGTTTTGTGTGTCTGGTCAAGTACATGCCAAAGAGATAGGTGCAGCTCACACATCCAGTTATTTTGTCAACTTCTCAGATTAACATCGCTAATATTTTAAAAAGTGTTCCTTGTACGTGAGCAATGTCCTATAAAAAATGTAAATAAGCAACTCAAACATGGGCTTCTTACGAGTTGTTCATTCACATTAATCAGTGTCTAAAGCATCTCCCCAGATTCCACTGGTGGTGAAGTGCCATGTAACGTTAGATGTCTTTTTTTTTCACTCTCACTCCTTAACTCCTCCTCTTGCTCCCTAGTAACCTCCTCCATCCTTCTACTTCTTCCTCATTGTACCTCCTCCTTCCTTCACACAGGTCAGTTTGCCGAATTTTCATTCAGAAACTGAATCGTGTTGGGCAAAGACATTTGGCCATTCATAAAATGGCCAGTTGTCCTTTGCAAACTTGTAGGAAAACCTATTCAGAGCTCGTCTTGACAACAAATCCATTAGACCCGGTTCAGTTCGGCCTGCTTTGCTGTGTCTGCTGCTTCCTGATGTAAATAAATGTTGTTAGAAATCTGTCAATTATGCAGCCTAATATTTGTGTTGGAGTAGGCTAACTTCTGTGCATTATTCATTGGCTGAGTAAATGAACTGGTGCTTTGACCCTTTTCAGCCATGACCCAGGCCACAAGAGCAAGGACAATTAAATATATATACAGAGACTAAAATAGTCAATCAGCTAATTTATTTTTGGAAGGCAGGAACAGACTGAAGTAGACAAAAAAAAGCTCACTCAGAACATTCAAACTTTATACAGTAACCAGTGGATGGGACTGAACTGTGTAGACCTGAGGGTTTGAAACAGTCTTAACCTCTGTCACTCTGTGCCACTGTGCCTGTGGAATTTTTTTGATCATAACTTTCAAACTTTTTGACTTGAGAGCATCCCTCACCTATATGGACTGAGAGGGTGGACAACAGATTATGCTCCCAAAGACCTGTTCTTTCATTCTGTCTGAACTCTTGTGGAGCAGCTCTGGTCTGTGGTGATGGTCAGGGAGTTGTACAGCCATACTTTGCATGCACTTGTACTGTACATTCATAGTTGGAATGTGGTCACAGTTTGGGCACTGTGTGTAGAGTGTCCATTTTTAGAGTCTGTTAGGAATAGTGCATAGTTCAGTTGAAGTTCCACATTTGTGGTATTTGGAGTTCGACTGAGCAGCCCTGATCAGGCACTTGTTCTGTGAAATAACAGACTTAAACTCGGTGCAGGAATATGGCAGGTTAAAGAAAACTGACAGTTCACTTTTAACTGATTCTGGCGTAAGTCTGTTTCGTTCATCCGTCCAAATGTTATTCATAATGCTAAACACACGCTCAACGGATGCATTCGAGACTGGAACAGACAGAATGTGCTGAACAAGTTTCAACATATTTGGTGCAGACTCGTGCTCGAAAAACTTACACCAAGCCTCAGCTGTGCTTGCACAGCTATGGATAACGTCAAACACTTCACTAAGAGCGCGCACTTCATCGTGCAGGCTGTCGGATGGACGGTGGGTGGATAGAGGCGTTTGCATCCAAATGTCAATCACTTCATCAAGCAAAGGCAATCTTGTGACACTAGTCAAAGACAGTGACTTGAAGTGACGATATGGGGAATGTTCAAATGCAAACCATTTGTTCAAATATGTCATTGCTCGCTTGTACACATTCAGAGCTTCAATTATGAACTTCTCAATGAACTGCTGTGGTACATAACTTTTGCGCAGAGCAAATGCTACCTTCATACCAAAAAATTTATCATCAGTCCTGTTCTGCAGAGACAGCTTAAACTGTTCCATTATACCGTACAGTTCACAAGCTGTTGTTGACTTGTTCTCAAGCTTTAAAAATGTCTCTTGAAAGGATGACATAAAGAAGTGTGTAAAATATAGATACAGCTCCGACTTTGTTGGGCTGTCGTCTGGTGCCAGTTCGTTTTCCTGGTCCTTTAACATTTTCCATATCACTTTCAGACAATCAGCTTCTCCTTGAGACAAGAAATACGTTTTCAAAGGCATCCAGCACAGCAAAATTCGGTCAAGAGCCTTGAACAAACTCAACCAGTGCGTTGGAACATGTCTGATTATCTCGTGGTATTCAGACTCATAGAAATCAAAGCAGCTCTTCAGTTCTGCTCGCCTCAAGGCAGAGTTACTGAATTCAGCAAACACTTTCATGACGAAATTTTCAACATCAAATGACATGCCCTTTAAAGCATTTTTCACACAGTTATGCATAACGTGGTCATTGCAGTGTGCTGCAATAATGTTAGGATTCTCCTCTGAAACTAACTTCTGATAAATGGAGTTGTTTATGCCATAGTTTACCGATGCATTATCTGCGGCATAAGCGGTAACATTTTGCAAAGACAATTTACATTCTGATAAAACATGACAGAGTTGATTCTTAACGAACTTGGAGTCTTCAAATGCATCCTCGTAAAAGTCAATAACACAGAAAGAAATTCCGTTCTGTGGGGTGAAGAACTGAACACGAACCGGATAGAATTTACGGTTCCCTTTGTTAGATGCATCAGTAGCAATGGAAAATGGCAAACCAGCATGTAGCTTATCAAGGACGAATTCTAGTGAAAATGGGTACAAAACATTGTTGACTATGGCGGAAACTTTTGTTCGGAAACAGGTCATCTTTTTAACGATTTCAGAGTCATCAATTATAGACTTCATAACTTTGATACCACAGTCCTGTGCATTATATGAAATATGATGTCTAATTCCATGATACACTTCAGCAATTTCCGCTAGGGATACTTTGTGAGATGCCATACTGTTTGGCGATGTGAAAAATGTCTTCAGTCGTTGAGATGACGCACTAGCTTGGGAACAAGTAGTATGCTTTTTAGTGCTTTGGTGTGCTGTAACTGCTTTTTTTCCATCATATGCAACAGTGAATGATGTTGCACAAAGCTTGCATCTAGCTTTTGTATCTTCTGTGCATTTTTGTATCCATGAAAATTCCCTTTCCCACTCTGCATTATAACAGATGTTTCGTTTTCGCTTCTTTGGTGGGGTAGACCTGTCTGACCGTGTAGTTGGGCTGCCAAAACTCTCATTATCATTGACACGGACACCGTTATTCCTGTCTTCCATAATAACAGTATTAATAAAGTACCTGTAGACAGTGACAGCAGACATATAATGAGTTAGTTAAACTTAAAGACAAAAAGCTGCGTTAATAAAGAGTCTACAGAAATACTGTGCAACTACTTTTGCATCACTGAAGTATCTGTTTCTTATGAAAGGAACATCTGCTTGTTAGTGTCTGTCCCCAGACTGGTGCAAGGCTATACTGGCAGAGTCTACTGTCTAGTAGCATTGGGTATTCCCACACCATGGTGTCCCACAGTCCCATTGATAAGCTAGAAGGCTATGTATGTTATATGGGTTGGAGACAGTGGCATTGCCAAAATGGCAGGAGTCTGAGCTGGACATGGCAGAGTTAAAGATGTTAAAATTTGCACTGGGTGTGACAA
Source organism: Protopterus annectens (assembly GCF_019279795.1). Lineage (NCBI taxonomy): Eukaryota > Metazoa > Chordata > Ceratodontiformes > Protopteridae > Protopterus > Protopterus annectens. The sequence goes on from NC_056743.1 coordinate 693,825,202, forward strand.
GGGTGGACAGGATTAGAAATAAGTATATTAGAGGGTCAGCACAGGTTGGAAGGTTTAGAGACAAAGCCAGAGAGGCAAGATTACATTGGTTTGGACATGTGCTGAGGGTGGATGCATATTGGGAAAAAGATGCTAAAGATGAAGCTGCCAGGTAACAGGAAAAGAGGAAGTGGCAGCACCGTTCTGTGCTTTATTGTTTTGCCTTCTGGGTCATCATATTGTTTTATTCTGAGGAAAAGAGAGGAAGGCATAAGATAAGGTTTATGGGTGTGGTGATGAGAGAGGACATGCAGGTGGTTGGTGTGACAGAGCAAGATGCAGAGGACAGGAAGAAATGGAAACAGATGATCCGCTGTGTGGCGACCCCTAATGGGTGCAGCTGAAAGAAGAAGAATGTGAGTAGTTGCGTTGGCTGCCCTAAACACCAAAATCTAATCTGATGCCCTACATTATTATTATTATTATTATTGTTTCCCTCTATCTCTCACACACACTTAATACTCAATATATGCCATACAAAAATTATACTGACCCCTGCCCTGGGCCCTGACTCTCAAACTCTCATCATCTCCTTGCTAAGTTCTAAATGTTTACTTGCAGTGTCAGTGTTCAACAGGTAACACACTTGCCTTTGGTTCTTGAAGATGAGAAGATTGTGAGTTCTAGTCCCACTTCAGGTGACTAGACTAATTTTTTTTCCATTACTGACACTGTAGTGCAGTATTAAGGGATGCTGCACTCCTCTGAATGTGCTGTTCTTCAGATGAGACATTTCACTGAGTTGGCAGTACCCAGGTAGATGCACAAATATATCATAGTATTTCTCAAAAAGACTAGGGGCAAACGGACAGCTGGCAACCCTACGTAATCCCTATTATAAGCAATTGGAGGGGGTACCAAAAAGATAATCTGTTTTGTCCTGGTAAAATACCATCTTAACAGCTGCAGAACTCACCTTTGGATACTCCAGCCACTGTCCTGCTTAAATTGCCATGTGCATTACATATTTGCATGCCTTTGGACTACTGTTATTGGTATCCAGAAAGAACTCTTAACAAGCAAGCAAGAAAATACTACCGGCTGCTCAGGAGTAAAGAAAATCCTTATAATGTTAAATGTGAAACTGGCAATGTAAGCATTATACAAAAATGATGAGAGTAGATGTGACGATAGGAGGTACTGCCAGCCATGCCTGGTGAAGTAGGGCAGTGGATGTGTAACATTATGCCAACACAGCTGGCTGGAGTTTTGTAAAGAATTATATGTCATTTCTATATCAAACTGATTTGTACAGAATTTACTATTTTTTTAATTTATTTGTGGTGCTTGAATTCACATTTACCATTAGCAGCCTATAAATACACTAAACCCACACATACTTGTATTTTATACATGTATTTCTCTCTCTCTCATATAGATTTTATAAATATATATTTTATATATATATATATATATATATATATATATATATATATATATATATATATATATATATATATATATAGTACAGAGAAACTAGAAAGCAAACTCAATGAGTTGGAATACTGCTGCTGTAGAAACAAGTTAAAGGTTACTGGCTTGCCTAAGGGGAAGGAGGACAGTAGCACTTTATATTTCTCCAGAAAGTACTGGCATTCTGGCAATGTTTCTGAGGAATACTGTTATGTGTGTATTGAGAGAGCTCACTGAATTACACACCCAAAGTTAAATCATGCCTGTCTGGTCATTTTACACAAACTTTTACACTAGTATGTACTAAACTAAAACTTGGAATAAATCAAAACTGCCTTTGATTAGTACGATCTTGGAGTTGATATATTTAAGTAGGGGGTGTGGGAGGCAAAGCCTCCCACTTTATGTATTCTTTCAATTATTTTTTCTTTCTTTTTTTTTTTGGAACAGCGATTTTTTTCCCTTGGTAAGAAATCCCTGTTCTGAGCTTTTGAGATTGTAAGCTTTTGCTTACATGGGGTCAATTATTCATCATTCACTTTTTTAAGCATTCGAGATATCAATATAAATGAGGTTGAATGTATGTGGTTAGGGGTCTGCTGACACAGCAGAATAGGTATGAGAAAGGAAGGGTAGTAAGACAAAAATTACTTTTTTAAATGGGAATGTATATAGAGAGATTGAGGTTAGAGGAGTTTAAGCACATTAGTAACATGATACTATTGATTAGAGATAAATATCAATCTGATTGTAGTATATAAGAGAAGATTGCAGGGATGAATGGTAAAGGAGTTTTGGTAATGAATGTCTTATTTACTGTTGGGAAATGGGATCTGACTTGGAGTGTATATAGAGCAAGGCACTATTGGAGGGAAAAAGGCTGTTGGGAATGATGCAAAATGTTAGATGGAAGATGACAGCAGGTAGACAATATTGAGAGTGATTCTGTAATATTATAAAGTTGTTTAGGGAGGTATAGTTATAGGGTGTCCTGGGTGACAGGTGTACATGTAAAGTATAATAGCAGAGTTAGGTGTACTGAATGGGAATTACACTAGAGTAGTATAGTGGGCTTCTCACACTCAGGCCAATTATTACATGAAGCAATTACTTTAGAGCTGTTGCTCAGCAATTAGCATGGAGGCACAAAGTAAACAGCTTTGTTTCAGTGCTGTCATAGCAATAATTTCTGACAGAAGCATATTTTTAACAAGAGAACAAACAAAAACTTGGCAGTACTTCAAAAACACATTTTGCTCTAAATTTGTAAATTTGTAATGGCCCGTGATGACAGATGCTGTCAGTGACTATGATAATAAAGTTGCAGAAGGATATAATTTCATCAAGAAATCATCTTGAGATTATTAGACATAATTCTGGAACGCATTAGCTTCATCATGATTTATATCACTCAGAATTAATACCTCTTACTTAATGACAGTAACTCTCAATATAGCCATTGTGAAAATGTAAGGCTACAGTTTTCTTTGTCCACATTTTCTTGAGTTTTATATAACTTCATTCACTTATATGACATTTCTTGCCATCTTACTAACTGTGAATGCTTAGAACACGTGTGTGATTACTACTTACAATATACGAAACTTAGAAAACTGTATCTTTCTAGCAGACTATGTTTAGCTGTTCAAACATATCAAAAGCTAGCAGTGAAAATCTTGAAGTCAACATATAGGGACCAGGTTGAAGAAAATGAAGATGGTACAATAAAAAGAGAATTTTTTTTTCAAAACAAGTTTATTGTTTTAACATATAAGAGAAATATCATAACAATTTTATACAAATAATTAAAAATAGGTATTATTATAATATTCAACAAAACAACTAAAGTATTTACAAAGACATCCACTACAATCAAATCAATTAATTAAACTAAAATATTGTGCTATTGAAATTAGAATTTTTTTAACAAATTTTGTAAATTATCCCATACAATAAAATGTGATGTTTTTCTAGTTGTTCTCATTCTAATTGTGCTTATTTCCATATGACACATTATATTCATAACATTTTTAAATTCATTGAACGAAGGAGGTGTATCTGAAATCCAATTTCTAGTTATTATTTTCCTAGCCACTGCTAGGATAGACCATAACAAGGGAAGCTTAATCTTTTTAACACATTGAGGTACAGGTGTGTTGAATAATATAAGAGACTTAGAAATAATGAAATTATCTGTAAAAAGAGCCTGCAAAAATTCATTAATTGACTTCCAGTATTCTTTCAACTTCATACAGTCATAAAACATATGAGCCCAGTCAGCATTAATTTCTACATTACATCTCTTACATAGATTATCTTTATTATTAATTTTATTCATCATCAAAGGTGTATAAAAGATCTATGTAAAAATTTCCATGTATAAAGTCTCCAGACAATGGAAGATGTAGTTCTATAAGCAGATTCCAATATATATTGTTTATCTTGTTGAGTTGGTGGGTCCCCATTAATAGAGGTGAAATAATTCCAGTATGAATCTACATTGTAAAAAGTTTCTTGTCTGATAATTTTATATATATATGAAAGTTTACCTTTATCAGAAACTTTATGCTGTAAATTTATTATCAAGTAATCAATCAGTTTTGGAATAGATTCTTTAACTGTTATAGACATTAGATCTATTCTATCAATGAGATGTTGTCTAAAGATCTGAACCTCTAACCAGCAAGTTTCTCTTAGATCAAATTCTTGTTTTAAGAAATCTAGATTTTTAACTTTATTATCAGATATCAGCTGATACCAGTACTTTAGATTATTATCTATAGCTAAATGAGCTCCTTCAGAAGTAGATGACATAAGCATACCCTGAGTATAAATTATAGGAATACAATAAAATTCCATTCCCTATACTTAGGGTGCATGAATATAAAGTTACGATAACTAATAATAATATTTAATGGGTAACAGACCATATGTTTAGGTGTAATAGGTGAAGTACAAAATTCCTTTAGCAACCACAACATGGAGTTATTTATAATCATATTTTTATGTGTTAAGGAGATTTTCATGAAGTGCATACTAATTAGCTCCCAATAATCTTTCCATTTTATGACATATGACCGATCTATTAATAAAGTAATAACTTTTATAATAGAAGAGATAATATATAAATTAAAGTCTGGAAAAGAAATAACCCCTTGAGACCAGCTATTAGTATGTTTCTTTAATGCAATCCTAGGTCTATTAGGTGCCCATAAGAAATTTAACATTAGTGTATTCAGTTTCTTGATAGTTATTTTTGTAGGTGAAAGTATTATTGATTGTATTAAGTATAAAATCTTGGGGAATATTATCATTTTAATAATTGTAAGTCTCTCCTCCACAGTAAAAACATATTATTCCAGGTATTAAAAAGATTTTGTATATTAAGAAAACAGGTATTATAGTTATTATATATAATAGATTTAATATCTTTAGATAGTATTATACCTAAATAAGTTATCTGACCTGAGTTGGGTACATATTTAGTAAAATCACTAATGAGAGTATTTTTCGTGTATATATAGGTAGTATTTTAGTTTTTCTTCATTGAATATTAAACCAGAAATACTTTTAAAATTCATCATTTTATCAAATAAAGACTGCATAGAAGAATTAGATCCTGCTGATGTAATTAGAACATCATCTGCAAAAGTTGAATTTTTGATGTTGTATTTTCTTCTATTTCAAAACCCTCTATGTCAGTACTGTTTCTAATCAAATTAGCCCAAGGCTCCATTACTAAAGTGAATAATAGTGGAGAAAGTGGACATCCTTGCTTTGTACCTTTAAGAATGGGTATTTTTGTGAAACATATGTTCCTACCTTAATATAAGCCAGCGTTCCTTTGTATAAATGTTCAATTAAATTTACAAATGCATCAGAGAAATTTGTGCATTTCATTAAGGTAAACAGATAGTCCCAACTTACTGAATCAAATGCTGAACCTATATCAAGACTAATAAGTGTTAAATCTTTCTTTTTCCTATTTGCAAAATCAATTAATGTTAAAGTTCTTCTTATATTATCAAAAGTATTTCTATTTACAATGAAGCCCGTCTGATCTATGTCTATAATGCCGGGATAATTGTCTTCAATCTATCAGCAAAAATACTCATAAACATTTTATAATCAACATTAAGTAATGAGATGGGTCGATATGAAGAACATCTAGTTGGATCTTTATTAGGTTTTAAAATTGGTGAAATAAATGTATATTGCCAAGATGGGGGTTATTAACTCAGTTTGGGCCAGAATAAAAACCTTATGTATTAATGAATATGTAGTTTTAGAAAGGATTTTATATATCTCTGGTATAATACCATCATTACCCGGTGCTTTGTTTGATTTAAGCTTATTTATTTGTGTAATAACTTCTGTATATGAAATACTCTTGTCCAATAGTTTAATCTGTTGTTTATTAAGCTTTTTATTCATGTTTGTGGTTATAAACTCCTTTATTTTATCTTTAGGTTCCATGTTAATGTTGTTATGGTTAATCTTGTGAAAGTGATTTCTAAATTCATCCAGTATTTCTGGTATACTAGAAACATTCTTCTTTTCCTTAGAGAAAAGATTTCTTTGATATGGTTTTGTTTATTCAATCTTTTTGTTTTATTTTTAAGTCTATGTAAGTATTTGGGGCTTATTGAATAAGACAAAAACTTGTATTTCTCTAAAGTTATTTTAACTTTATGAGTTAAAATTTCTTTGTATTTCTCATTTAGTTTGTTTATTTCTTCAATAACTTTCTTGTCCATAATATTTTCTTTATTATTATGTTTATAAGAGTCTAGTTTACTTTGAATATCTAACAATTCCTTATCCCAAGATTTCCTTTTATTATTATACCATCTGATACTTTGTCCATATAGATATGATTTTAAGGCATCCCAAACATAGACAATGGAGACTTCAGGAGTATTATTTATGTCTAGAAAATGTTGTACTTCTGAAAGTATATATTCTTTATAGTCTTTTAGCTGAGTTAAGTATGCTGGTATCCTTTTGATCTGAACATTATGAGTATTTTTTATCATGAATTCAAAACAATTGAGTTATGATCAGATATAGGACATGAAATGATTTTGGAATTAATTAAATCTGTTACCATCTGGTTAGAAATAAAGACCCTATCTATTTTTGAATAAGTTTTGTATCTGTTAGAAAAAAGGTGTATGGTAATGATTTTGACTCTATCTGATTATTAATATCATTCAAATGATAAGAATTAGCAAAATCATTTAAATGTTTTGCATTAGATGTAATTCTTCTTTTCTTTATAGTGGTAGTATCACTTTCATGTAGTATACAATTAAAATCACCAGCTAAAATAATATCCCCTATAGAGAATGATATGATCTTATCAATATGATGTTTCACTGTATTAATACCAATTCCAGGTATCCAATATACATTAATTAAAGTGTAAGTCTTCCCATTAATTTGTATTGTAACCATACAAAACATTCCTTTGTCATCCTGATAAGACTTAATGGTTTTAGGAATGGGCATACTTTTATTCCATAAAATAGCCACTCCTCTTTTTTCTGAGTGTGCTCTGAACTAACCAATACTGTATACTTATTAGTGGCTAGTTTATCAATATCTTTTTCAAGAGATGGGTTTCTTGCAGGAAGACTAGATTGGCCTTGTGTAGATTAATGTATCTTATTAGGCTTGCCCTTTTACATGGATTATTCAATCCATTAATGTTTAAAGAAATTCCTTTTAAAGATGTCATTTGGTATTTTTAAAACTCAAGAATCTTATGATCGAAATAACAAATAACAAGATAAATAATGTTACATCTCCTCTTTAGGTGTACCTTTAAATATAGCTGTATTTATTAAATCTCTTATGGGATTTTGTATAGGATTCAATTTTGTTTGTAGTGACAATGAGTGTACAAAATATATTGTGGATGTCAAAACTATATACATATAACAATGAACAAGTGAAAATAATGTAAGGATTAAACCTTGCATCCCGCCTGGAGTTAAAAACTCCAACTTAGAGTAGTATTTGCTACTCAAGTTAACCCCCTACCCTAAGCAGCAGTACCTCAGCTACCACCTTATCAATTTAATACTAGTTATATTTAACTGAGGTTAACAGTTTTCAATTCAATTATCTATCAAGACAAAACTACACATTTGGTAAAACAGCATCATATAAACTAAAATAAACTTTTTTTTTTTTTAAAAACTGTTCATACTATTATATAGATCTATGTAATATATAACACTTGTATTCTAATAGCATTCAAATAATCTTAATGTTAGAAATCAAGAGGAGAGAAAATTATGTTCTAACATTCATTTAAATCAAAAACTTTGGCTAATATGATTCAGACATTACATGCATTAAGATGCATCTATTTTCTGTCATGTGAATTCTATCAACAGCTTCCAAAAAAATCTTGAATTGTTTGTATATGAGCATTTACTTAAACTCATTATTGTCAATAGAGTTAAATATTGTATTTATAAAAATTATTATAAATCATATTGCATAGTTATGCAGATTCTCAGAAACACCTGCGTTATTACCTAAAAAAAAAAAAAGCCATCACACACCCACACCCACACACACACACACACACACATATACACATACACATATATACATACATACATACACACACACACACACACACACACACACACACATATATATATATATATATATATATATATATATATATATATATATATATGATCTCACTGAGTTGTGTCTTTGTAGAGCAGTATCCTATTTGCTGTTCCTAGAATAAATCTGTCTGCTTTATACAAAATAATGCACAGCAAACACATATTAGTAACCAGATTTTACAATCATGCTAACCTACTGCTTTAAAATATATCACATGACATTTCTTCCAGAATAGAGTTATAAGATTATTTATGTTTGTCAATCAGATGAATTAAATGAGTTATAGTAAAGTATATGTTTGGGACACAAATTTTAACACAGATTATTATGCTGCTGCTAAGTAGATTTTCCAAAACATTTAAATAAATGTTTCATTTTTTATGCCTTCTAAAATAAGACATTTACTTACTACAAGAAACTACATCATTTAAACTCATTATAACTGACATATTTTATGAACAGGGTATTTTTCCTGAATCTGTGGTGTGTCAGTGTGATAACCTTGTCAATGTTTATACTAACTGCTTTCAGTTTCTCTGTGAGAATTCTGTCATTTGAAGATTCTGAGGTAACTCAGACACTGTGCATGAGACAGCCCACATCCCAGATTGTCTCTCTTAACATTTTGGCGGAAACTTATTAAAATCTAGTGACAAACATTCATTTAGCAGTGTAAATGCATCTAAACATGACAGAACCTCCACAATGTATTCCACAGATCATCACAGCCTCTATGCAAGTGAAATTAAACTCAAAATTACCAACAAGCAATAAAACTCAGCATTCTTCTCCCAACTCAGTTTTCATACAAATCCTATTATTCACTGTGCCCACACAGTCAAAAGCATTTCTATATATTAATAAAGAAAAGAAAAGAGAGTAGAAAATAAAAGGGAGTGAGGCAGAAATAAAAAATGTAAGAGAAAGCTGTAAGAAGTATATACAATGGAATGTTACTTACTGTTTATATTAATAGAGTTAAAAATAAAACATATTATTTACTCTTATTTAGTTCTGATTATTATTAGTTAAAGCATGACAGATTATTTACAAACAAGCATAAGCAGTATAATCAAGAAAGTATAATTAGAAATAGCATTTGAAGAACTTATAAACTTTTACAAGAAATAAATATGTTATTATTCTATTAATGATATTTTCATTACTGTTCTCTCCCTGCCCTCCCCCACCCTTTACCCACTACATAATCTAAATAGAATGTCATTGTTTAAACAAAGAAAATAATAAAAGAAGGAAAGAAAAGGTAAAGATAAAAAATGTATCAAATTACTAACCTTACTTTTTTCAGAAAGAGAAACAAATCGAGTCACAGCCTGCCATTAAATCCTCAGGCATTTTGACTGGTTATGAAACAAAACATTTCTTTGCACATAGAGAATAACTTTGATTAAATCTTTTCCAAAATATTTGTGGCTTTCTGGAAATGCAGGAACTATATTCAAAAAGATTAATAATGAACTAAAATGATGAGAGAGAAAAAAAACATATAACAAATCATTTGTTTTTTAGTCTCTTCTTCTTCTCTGAAGTCTTCCAGGAAGCTTCAGTTGCCAATCTCTTCAATGAAGAACTGGCCCATTCCATTTCTTCTATTTTATCCAAAATCCTTTTTCTTTGACAAACAGTAAAGCAGAGTCTAAATCATTGAAGACCTTAGGACCATCAGGAAGGAAGATTTTAAGCTTGGCAGGAAACAGAAGGTATGTTTTAAACTGTGCTTTTAAGCTCCCTTATTAGTGGCAGAAAAACTTTTCTTTTAGCAATTACCATGGAAGAATAGTCATTGTCAAAACGCACAGTTGTCTCATTAAACTTAACAGGAGCTTTAGCCCAAGCAGATTTAAGAACCATCTCTTTATCAAAAGATGATAGAAATCTAACTATAACTGATCTAGGATAGTTTTGTTAGAGTTAGTATTAGCTATAGATCTATGTGCTCTTTCGATACCAAAAGAGAATGCTTCTGGTAAATCTAAAGTTTTAGAGAGCCATGTTGTTAAAAAAGAAGTAATATTGTTACCTTCAATATTTTCTGGCAGTCCAAAATCCTAATGTTATTGCCTAGATCTATTTTCCAGGTCATCCAGCTTTGTTTGTAAATGTGTATTTTGTTTCAGCAGAAACTCAATGTTGATTCCCTCTTCTTGTATTTTATTTTCCATGTCATTCACAGCTTCTTCTATGCCTGTCATCTGGATCTTCTGTTGTTGCAGGTCCATATGTAACAAGTCTATTTGTTTTGTAGTTTTTTCTATGAAAGTGTCTATTTTAGTATCCATTTTATCCATCTTAGCAGTAAGTTGCTGGACTATAATTATCAGAGACTGAAGTTCTTTCTTGATGCTGGAGTCTTGAGAATTTGTCTTACTGGAACTCATTTCAGACTGATAAACTGACAGGAAAATTTCCAAAGTAATTTCTGACAGGAATATTATTAAGATTTCCTTTCTTTTTTAGATATAGTTCAAGAACTATATAAAACAAACATATTTAGAAAGAAAATTACTTCAAGAATTAATTTTTTAAGTAATTAATTCCTGTCAATGTAATGAAATTGGTGGAGCTGAAGAAATCTGCTGCTATCCTGTGTTCATCCTTGGCCACTATAAAAAGAGAATTTGAGGTATTGAAATATTATTGAATAAAATATTCTTTTGTAAGGACATGTTTTAAACATTGATGATATGGATGAAATCCAGTCTGTTTTTCTGTACCTTTTCTGTACCATACCAAAAAGAAATCCATTCATACAGACATCCTGCCTTTAAGACTTTTCTTTCATCTTCACCATTTTTTAGAGGTGTTTATTGTATCAAATGCACATAAAATTGCAATAGAAACCCAGTTAAAAAAGGCAACAAGCATACCACAGATAAAACTACAAAAGAAAAAAATTAAAAAAATGTAACAAGCATACCATCAGACAAACTGACAAGTAAAATGATGTGAGAAAATGTTGTGTGTCTTTCAGTTTTTGGAGTTGTCACCTAACTGATTCTTTTTGTAAACATATTTAAGCTTATATTACATGGAATATATTACATGTTTGTAAAGAACTATGCTACTGATATTCAAGCCATGTCTTGAAGTGTCAGACTGCAGCCAGGCTAGACAAAGTACAGTTTTGTACCTACCATAAATGTAGATGTCCGATAGGTATGCATCTGCAGTCCTTACATATGGGTTGTCCTGCCTCAGGCAGCCCTTCGGTCGGCCGGATTCCAAAGTCTGGGTCCGGCGTCGGCTGAAGTTGCCCTTTCCCCGACGTCACAGCGCCTGGGGTATAAAAGCATCATCCGACGCCATCTTCCTCAGTTTTTCTTGCCCCAGATGCCAGGTGCCCTCTAAGGAAGGCTAAATTTGGAGAGATGCAATAAAATCCAAACATGCACAGAAATATAAAACAAATACACCATAATAGATAACCCCAGCTAGCTATGAGAGGGATAAGTACCCAAGGAATACCACAGAGGGGAAGGAGGGAGGGTAAACCTGACTGCAGATGCATAGCTATCGGACATCTACATTTATGGTAGGTACAAAATTGTACTATGTCCTTCAAGGATGCATCTGCAGTCCTTACATATGGGTAGAATACCATAGCCAATGTGGGGGTGGTAGGATCTAAGAACAGGATGGTGTAGCTAAAATGCCCTGCAGGACTGCCGTAGCAAAGCCTGCTCTGGATCTGGAATATAAGGGTAAGTTGTAATGCTTGGAAAATGTATGCACAGAGCTCCATGTAGCAGCTTCTAAAATGTCCTTGGTAGCCACCCCTCTCTTAAGAAGGCTATGGAGGTGGCTGTGGCTCTGGTGGAATGAGGTCTAATGTTAGATGGCACAGTTTTGCCATGAAAGGAGTAACAAAATCGAATGCAATTCCCTATCCATTTTGAAATTGTCTGTTTGGAAATTGCTTTTCCTTGTGCACCAGCAGCATATGCTACAAACAGCTGGTCAGTTTTTCTATAAGTTTTAGTTCTGTCCAAGTAGTAGCGCAACTGTCTGTGAATGTCCAGGGTATGCAGAAGTTTCTCCCCTTTGTTTTGTGGATTTGGAAAGAAGGTAGGCAGGTGAATAGCTTGGTTCAATGAGACCCTGGATACCACCTTTGGCATGAATGAAGGATTGGTTCTCAATGAGACTCTGTCCTGATGAAAGATAAGAAATGGTTGTACTGCCATGAGGGCCTGCAACTCAGATACTCTTCTTGCTGAGGTTATGGCCAGAAGGAAGGCAGTCTTCCAAGACAGGAACTGTAGTTCTGAAGATGCTGCTGGTTCAAAGGGAGGCAGTGTTAGTTTTTCCAACATGAAGTTAAGGTCCCATGTAGGCACTGGTGGTTTCCTTGGAGGATTGATGTTTTTAATTCCTCTTAGAAACTGTCTTAGGAGAGGATGAGAGAAGACAGGTGGATCAGTATTGTATTCTGCTGAAATTGCTGAAGCATGAATTTTTATGGAAGAGTAAGACAGGCCATTGTGGAGCATTTCTGCCAAGTATTCCAGGATATGTTCCATGTTCATCACTGTCGCATCTAGGCCCTTTGTGGTGCTCCAAGTGCGAAATCTTTTCCATTTTGCTGAATATGCCTTTCTTGTGGAAGGCCGTCGAGCTTCCATGATGATATCCTTCACTCTCTTGGATAGCTTATCCTGGGGAGGAGTCAAGGTATTCTCCAGGCTGTTAGCTGCAAGGTTTTCAGGTTGGAATGCAGAGTCTTGTAATTGTGCTGTGTCAGAAGAAGTGGCCATTGAGGAAGAGGCCACGGTTTCGTGACATGCTCTTTAACAGTGGGTACCAGTGCTGTCTTGGCCAGTCTGGAGCTATCAGAATCACTTTTGGCTGCTCTCTCCTGATCTTCAGTAAGACCTTGGTCATTAATGGGAGAGGTGGAAATGCATACACTGTTAGAGTTCTCCAGCTGAAAGAGAGAGCGTCCACTTTCCATGCTTGTGGGTGGTATGTCCTTGAGCAGAATTTCTTCAGCTGATGATTGTGGTGGGAGGCAAAAAGATCTATGTCCGGCCTCCCCCATGATTGAGTTATCTGAAGGAAGATGTTTGGGTGCAGCATCCATTCGTGTGCATCCATGATTTTTCTGCTTAGGCTGTCCGCCAGTATGTTGTCTTTTCCTGGCACAAACTGGGATTGCAGCTCTATATTGAGTTTCAGGGAAAGTTCCCAAAGATTCATTGCCAGTCTGCAAAGAGGGTAGGAATGGGTACCTCCTTGCTTGTTTATGTACCATATAACTGTGGTATTGTCTGTTTTTATTAGCAGGTGGCCTTGATGCAGAAAGAGTTTGAAGGCCTCGATTGCATGTATCACTGCCAGCATTTCCTTTTGGTTTATGTGCATGCGTAGCTCTTTTCGTGACCATAATCCTCGAATGCATCTGCCCTCCATGTGTGCTCCCCATCCGTGGTCTGAAGCGTCCGTTGTAATGGTTTGGCTGGTTATTGGCTTGCTGAAGGGCAGACCCCTGTTTGACTGGCTTGCTTGAGCCCACCTTGAAGGCATGGAATGAGTGGTATCAAAGTTTCTAAGCTGTGACTGTGCTGAGTCCATAAACTCCTTAGGTACCATTGTAGTTTCCTCATATGCAGCCTTGCTTGTGGAATCAGCAGAATGCAGGATGCCATGTAACCCAGGGCCTGCAGGATTTTCCTTGCAGTCAGCTGAGTTTGTCTTGTCAGATTTTTGAAGTAATCCAGTAGTTGTCTCTGTTTTTCTTCTGTGAAAAAAGCCATTCGGGTGGTTGTATCTAGATTCGCACCCAGAAAAGTTATTCTTTGTGATGGAACAAGTCTTGATTTGTGAATGTTGACTGTATATCCCAAGGCCTGAAGTAGGCGGATGGCATAATTCAAGTGTTTTACCAAAGTTTGTTGGCTGTCCGCTTGTATAAGGCAGTCGTCCAGATATGGGTATATTTGAATCCCCTGAAGTCTGCAGTGTGCAATTACTGATGCCAGGCATTTCGTGAATACTCTGGGCGCAGTAGATAAGCCAAAGGGCAATGCTAAGAATTGATAATGCTCTGAACCTGCAAGAAATCTGAGGTGTCTTCTGCAACTTTGTCTGATAGGGACATGCAGGTATGCCTCCTTGAGGTCTAGAGTTACCAGCCAAGACCCCTTGCCCAGCATGGGAAGGAGTTGCTGTAGAGTCAGCATTTTGAATTTTGGCACAATGAGATAAGTATTCAGTGCGGACAAGTCGAGAATAGGCCTCCATTGTTTTTCTTTTCTTGGAACAAGGAATAGTCTGGAAAAAATCCTTGGCCTTGTTCTGAAAGAGGAACCTTTTCTATAGCTTTCATTTGCATTAAGTTGGAGATTTGTTTCAAAGCCTCTGCCCTTTGATTCGGTGGCAAGTCTGGCATGCCTTTTCTTTTTGGTAATGTGTGAAAATGGAACCTGTATCCTTTGTCTATTATTTGCAGTGTCCATTTGTCCCTTGTAATACTGTGCCAATTTTCTGAGAATAAAGAAAGCTTTCTACCCACCCAAAGGTGCTTCCAATTGAGCCCTGGTTGGCGGGGGTCAAAGTAAAGTCATTGAGTCTGTCCTTGTGCAGCAGTTGTAGGTCCTGCACTACCTCTCTGGTTAGGAGGCTGCCATTGACGTCCTCTGTAGGAGCCTCTAGCTTGCCCTCTACCTCTGGCACGCCTGTTCTTGCCTCTTTGAAATCTCTCTGTGTCTGGAAAGGACCAATTCTTGGAAGGCCAATTTCTGATGAATCTTGGTGATTGGACTTGGAGAAAATCTTTGACTGTTTGTACAGATTTTGCCTTTTCCTCAAATTTCTTTAAGACCTCCTGAGCAGTGGAGCCAAATAACTTTTGCTTTTCCAGTGAAGCATCCAGAAGCTTTGCTTTAACATGGTCTGGCAGAGATTATTCCTTCAGCCAAGCATGCCTACGTATGACTGCACCTGTCATAGCTGACCTACATGAAGCTTCCAATGCATCATAACCACACTGCAAGAAATGGTTGCTAACCTGTTATGTACCAGATCCTGAAGTGATTTGCGATCTAGGGGTTCAGGTGAAGACAGTTTTTTATGCAATTCATCTAACAAATACTCTTGGTACTGTATCATACGAAATTGACAATTTAATGCCCTCATAGAAAGAGTAGTAGAGGTATACACTTTTTTACCCCATCTCTCTAAAGCCCTGGACTCCCTTTCAGAGGGGAGTGGATTTTTAGTAGTGGCAGCTGCAACCCCTTTAGGGCCCTGGGAAATAGTTTCTGGATCAGCAGAGTGGGCCTTGTAAAGGAAAAGATGAGAGTCCGGGACCCTGTAGTACC
Source organism: Protopterus annectens (assembly GCF_019279795.1). NCBI lineage: Eukaryota > Metazoa > Chordata > Ceratodontiformes > Protopteridae > Protopterus > Protopterus annectens. The sequence continues at coordinate 693,840,645 of NC_056743.1, forward strand.
TATCGGGTTTGACAGGAGCCGGAGGAAGTGTCAGGGGTTATGCTAGACTCACAGTACACATCATCAATGACATTCAAAACAGGAGGAATAGCCAAAGGTCTATGCTGAGGTAAATGCAAAAAAGTCCTTAACCTCTTCCTGGAATCAGAAAAATCCTGGCCCTGCCATTGGAAATGCTCTCTCATGGAGTGAAGGGTCTCCCCAAAGGACAGCTCTTCAGGAGGGGAGGCCGAGGGGATAGATTCCTCTGAATCAGAATTCTTGTAGGCCGAAAAAGCCTCCTCCTGGTAATCCGAGAGAGCAGAGCCATCAGAGGCCTCATCTGAGTTGTGGGGATCAGAGGGCTCAACCCTGGGCCTTTTGTCTAGAGGAGGTTGAGAGCCCCTGTCCGGATGTGGCTGAGAGCCCCTAATTAAGGAAATAAGGTCCTCAGATAAACTTAGGATCTGTGAACCTGTAGTGGGTCCCTGAGGAATAGCCCTGGGAGGCAAAGCTTTTGGGTGTTTAGCAGCTTTAGCCCTGGTGAATGCCTTTATGGACATGGATGCAGGAGGCCTGGCTGCACCATGTGTTGGTGTAGTTTTGTCTAGGGGAATGGTGTCGGAAGTTTCCAGGACACCAGTTTCAGAAGGGAATTCAATAACTGACTCAGAAGGGGCCTCCGGGGCCGAGGTTGTCGGTTGAGCGGTTTCGGTGGTCAGAGGTACCAAGGACTCGGTTTCAGCTGAGACCGAGACACTCGCGGTAGGCCTAGCCGTGGTTTCAGCCAAAACCACGGTCCGCGTGTGTCGGTCCTTGTCCTTCCGTTTCTTGGTTAAATGAGGAGTCGGAGTCTCCGATGGCATATTGTAAGAGAAAGTAGTCCCAAAAAATTCCTCTGCAAACTCCGCCTGACGCCTAAGAGTGCGTCGATTGAAGGAAGCACAGGCTGAACAGGCCGAGACGTCGTGGTCTGGGCCTAGGCAGGGGAGGCAGTAAGAGTGGAAATCCTTATGAGGTATTTGTTTCCCACAAGTTAAGCAATTATTAACTTTATCTGACATCAGCTGAGGCAAGAAAGAGTCCCCAACGGGGTACTTAGCTTTTGAAGTTTTCGGTAGCTGAATTACAGGAGCTGGCCGACCAGCACTTGCGAACTGCTTCTGCTTCGGCACCACGCAAGAAAGACTGAGGAAGATGGCGCCGGCTGACGCTTTTATACCCCAGGCTGTGACGTCGGGAAAGGGCGACTTCAGTCGACGCGGACCCAGACTTTGGAATCCGATCAAGGCTGCCTGAGGCAGGACAACCCATATGTAAGGACTGCAGATGCATCCTTGAAGGACATCTGCATTGTAGCTATGAATCACAGTAAAGTTTAATGTGAGAAAAAATATTTCAGTTTGCCTTACTTTTTCAGTATAAATTATTTCTGACATCTAAAAGAAAAAGAAAGAAGATACAACAAAAGATAACCAGATAAAATACATACATAAATACATAAAAAAATAAACAGACAAATGAATAATTCAAATAAAGCTTTAACAAAAATAGTTAAACCACTGTTTTTTTTTCCATACATAATCAGAAAGAGAAGAAAGAAACATTAAACCTGACATATAGTATAGAGAGATAAAGCCTTGACTATAGTCCAAGTGTCCCAGGTTTGATTAGTAGCTTGGGCATCTGAGATGCTGGCAAGGGGAGATTGGGTGGACCCTTACTTGTATAATTGGAGTTCCATTAGGTGGTGGTGGTATTGGACATTTGCAGAACTGCTGCAGATGTGGAACCATATGCCAGCAGCCACCATTTCATGGCTGGATAAGGACTGAAGAGTGCACACAAAAGAGAAAGAGGAGGTAGGGGATTTAAAAATGCTCCTTGGCAACAGTACGTTGCTTCCCCAACTGCTTCAATTTCTTCACTGGCCTTGATGCATGAGGCAGAGTGTAGTCTATGGGAAGGAGGGTGCTGTAGAACTGGTGGACAAGAAAAGGTGCTAGGGACAGTTAATGGATAGCTGCAAGGAGGAAAAAATACTGAGAAAAAGCTATGCTGCTGATAAGCTTCATCCTGTAGTTCAGAGTTTGATTCTTTCAGCCTCTGTTTGTTTGCTGTGTGACTCTAAGCAAGTCTCTTAACTCGCCAGTGTTCCCTGGTCACCCCTAAAACAGACTTATGCCTAGTAGAGTTAATTGTTTAACAGATGAATAAAATACTATATCAATAAATAATAAATTATGTATTTATATCACTATATTCATTATTACTTCACATCATTATTATTTTGTTTAAAATAAAATAAATATAACTTTATCTGTCATTATTCCCAAAATCCCAGTCTGGGTTACCTTTTCCACCATCCACTAATTTTATCATTGAGGACAGGCTGCAGTGCTATATGGTGATGTCTGACTTATTAAAACAAAAGAGAGAGAATAATCTGAGTCTGACTGACCTGTCACCTGACCTAGCAGTCCGCGTACGTGGTTGTGGTGGTGACACACACTCCCCCTAGTCTTGGGCCGGCTCTTGCTCTTCAATCACACGCTGGAGCCTGGAACTGTGCTGTGCTGCTTAAAATTTCTGAGCGATTTATTTCCATTCCACCACACTGGTGAATGGAATAAGCATGCACGCACGCATGAGCTGAACAGCTGATGATGACTAAAGCCGGCCCGTACAGTACTTGGACCGTGATCGTGAATGAAATAGAAAGCATTGCAATACCGTGCTGATCCAACTAAACAGAATAGAACAGAATGCCTACTGTCTAACAGCAACAGGAGGTAAAAGTGAGTGATGGTGGTTCAGGTTGGTGTGATCAAAGCAAATTAGACAAAGGCGCAACGCGCAACATCCTAGTTACTGACTCTGCCTTTTGCTAGCCTAGCCTGGAGTAGTCAACTTAAAGGGAAAAGAAGAGAGAACACGGGCGGCGGCGGTAATTTGCACTGTGTGTGTCTGCTGCTAACTGAATTTGCATTATGTTTCAGTTGTTTTTACTTTTCAGTCCTCCTTGACTCGGATGACTCCTGACTGCACAAAAAAAAAAAACGGACTTCATTAGTCCAGTTTTGATGATTTTTTTTCACCGGACAATTTCACTGAAAACCGTAGTCCGGTCAAAAACTGGACAACTGGCAACCCTAGTGGCTCGGCTAAGCTAGGTTTCACGGCTGGCAACAGTGTTGCTGGCCAGAAAAACATGTAAGCAAACATCAATTCTGTGTAAAGCAGAGCATCTACGGTCTGCGGATTTGAGCGGAATGCCACAATGATCACCAAAGTTTCAGAGATGGCTGTTAACCTGTTAATGCAACACACCTGCACAAATGCCAACACATTGTGGGACATTTAGCAAGAAATAGGCACATATCTGACATAGATGTCACATAGAACTGTGATAGAATGAAACTCAAATTTACCTCTCAACCTGTTGGAGCAAGAAACTGGTGAAAGCCATAAATAATGGGGGGAGGAGGAGACAAGGGCCCAAAAATAGGGACAGATGTTTCATATTGCTCTTCCAAACTTACAAAGTTGATAGAATAACAGGTTTACATTAGCCTGCACTTTATGAAGAGCATGAAGCTTGAAACTCAAATGTCCGTCATCAGTTTCTGACTTCAATCTGCAATGACATGCCAATGATTTACCAGAAAAACAAAATGTTATGAGGAAATGATCAAAAATATGAGACAAAAAGTAGACATTCTGCACAAACCAGGGCAGCTGAGAGGTATGAACTGAAAGAACTGAAATATATGTAATAGACTTACATCAGTCCTGAGATCATCCCAGTGACAATATCAGATTAATACCACCACTAATCCCACCTAATGACAGAAAACAACAAACTTGATAAGGAACACATCTGGACATCCTGCGAATATCTGGACAGTTGAGAGGTATGAATGCAAAGTATATGGTCCAAAAACAGTGCAGGGCAGTGTACCTACAGTGCACAGTACTGTGATATCCCACTTCTGGCACTGTGTACTGAAGCTGTTTAAATGATCTTTTACTTACCTGAAGCTGAAGTTTCCTAGACGAAAGCACTGAGAACTTCATAAGACTCACATCCAGAACACCGAGTTCACACACGAGGTAAGTAACTGTTTGACCATCCTGTTGAACTTTGCCCCTTACCCCTCGCAGTAGTGAATCTCAGAGTTAGTATATTTAGTTAGGGGGTTGTGGGGGATGAAGCCCCCCACATAGTGGGGTGTGGTGGGCAAAGCCCCCCACATTGGTGGGTTTAGTTTTTTTAATTGTTTTTGTTCGGGATGGCCAAGCGGTTACTTACCTCGTGTGCGAAGTCGGTGTTCTGGATGTCTGTCTTCTGTAGTTATTGGTGGTTTCGTCTCGGGCAAGTGAGAGTCGGGTAATAGGAGTTCGGTCTACCAAAGTAGACCCATAATGGGCCATGGACTGCAATGTAAAATGAACACTCAGGGGGAAGTGTGTGCATTGAATTGGGACACACACAGGAATTGTGGAAATGAACACTGGGAAACAGGGCAGGTGAAACTACCTAATGTACAGCAAAGGAGGGATGTCAATGGAAGACGGTTGAAGCAGCAACACCAATCACACATTTATATGATACAGGAGGTTCTATGCAGTGAAAATGTGTTTTGTCGCACAAGGTGACATAACAATGGGGAGGATGCCTGTGTGAGATAAACATCCTTACATGAATAATGCAGAGTACATCCATCAGGGATCTGACATGCAGCTTTGGTAGGGTGCATATTGTGAAGCTGTGCTAACTGATATGCCTGAATATGAGTGTACTCTCAGCAGAGGTCTTCATCAAGGTGGTCAAAGGTAAAGGATCATGGAAAACATTACAAGAACCAGCCACAATCATGGACAATATCAGATTAATACCACCACTAACATGCTATGCTTCTGACATAACATATGTGATTTACAGTGATAAGACATTACGCGGCACACACACACACACCTGAACAACTGTTATGATACATCCATGGTCTATGAGGGTAACCACGTACACTGTCTTGGCACTGTAACATCTGCTGCAGGTGTTATGATAAACACTGCTATACCTGTATGCCACAGTATGGGCAATACAGGCTAGCTGCCTTGTGTGCATGGCATATATGTATATATCTACACATATAAATAAATATATATATATATATATATATATATATATATATATATATATATATACACACATACACACAGACACACACACACATATATATATATATATATATATATATATATATATATATATGGTTCTACCTGAGTTAGTCGACACGCCAGAACACCAAGCGAATCGCGAGCCCCAGAAGATCGACAATTCAGAAGACCGACGCGATGGATGAAAACACCGACGCCGAGGATGGCGACATGGAAAAAGGCTGTGTAAGTATGCGGTAGTGATGGACGTTAGGGTGCGAAAGGTAAGTGTGGATATTGACGGTCTGTGGGGATAGGTGGGTTAAGTGAGTTAGGTCAGCGCCGGTTAGGTAAGTGTGGTAGTGATTGTGTTTGGGTTAGGGCGGTTAAGTGAGTTAGGGTTAGGAGCGGGTCAGGTAAGTGCGGTAGTGATTGTGTTTGGGTTAGGGCGGTTAAGTGAGTTAGGGTTAGGAGCGGTCAGGTAAGTGTGCGGTAGTAATAGTGTTTGGGTTAGGGGTGGTTTAAGTGAGTTAGGATTAGGGCGCGGGTTAGCTGAGTATGCAATAGTGACGGACCTTAGGGTTAGGGTTGTAGATAGTTGTGTATGTAAGGTTTAGTGTGGGTTTGTAGGGATTTTGGTGTGCTTGTGTTGTGTGTGTGGTTTTTGGACAGGGAATGTGTTTTGTTTGTTGATTGTTGCGATTGTGGTGTGTGCAGTGTATGAGGTTTCGTGTTTGTGTACCGTCGGTTATTTCGTTGTCGGGCATGTGGGGTTTCATGTTTTTGCACTGTCGGTGATGTGGTTTCGGTGATTGCGTTGTCGGTGTTTTGGGGTTTCGATTATGTCAGGTAGAACCATATATATATATATATATACATATATATATATATATATATATATATATATATATATATATATATATATATATATATATATATATATATATATATATATATACACACATTCACTTTATATGCTCAAAATACTGAAATATCGAATTTCAGAATCTTGAGCCCATAAAGTGGAAAACCTAAAACACCGGACACTCAGTCATGCCTGTGGCAGCAGTGTTTATGTGTTGCTACTGTCTGTATTATACTAATACCACAGTCGGAGTCAATGATTGCTCAAATTATGTATTCCTTCAGGCAGCTGCATGGACAAATCATGTGTATGTCATCTGTGATGTCCATCACTTACCTAATGGACAGGAAAAGGTCTAGCAGACAGCCCTGATGTAAGGACCTGATCAGTGAACCTGAGATATAGGGCACATCACATATTTCAACGTGGTGAGAGGCCAAGTATGTGATACCCTGGTCTACCATTTGCTGATATAGCTGTTTCTGGCCATATATGACAGTGTTGAGTGAATACCTCAGTGTCAATTTGTGTCATATGACTTGACCTGGTCAATGGTCAAGATCCACAAGATGATACTGTTGTCATAATGCATGCCACCGATTACCTCTTTGAGGACATCTACCAGATGTAACACACATGATGTAGCATTAAAAACTCACAAAGGTCTGTTGCACACAGCCAAAATATGACTGTACATGGAGAATAGGTCCATGATCACATGTTGGTCTACCTCACAGTCGAGGAGAATCAGAATGTTTCTGTACATGCATGCATTAGGTGTTGTCCTCCTACTCAGAAGGATGCATGTTGCTGTACACCCTGGTATGGGAATATAGCCCATGTGGAGGGTGTGTTGAAGTGTGTATTTAACTGTGTCAAGAAGGTGTATATGTTGAGTCACACCGTAGAAGATCTGCAATGTTGTCACCGGCCATTGCTTCCATGTGCTGCCTATTGGGATGTGGCCTAGGGTTTTGAAACAATCCCCCATGCAGATAACATTGAGAAATCCTACCAGCTGGGCATTAACCCTTACATCAGTACATGGGTAAACAACCGTCTCACTGACAGAACACATACTGTTAAAGTTGGTGAATCAACCTATACTAGTAGAGCTGTCACCACTGACAAACCCCAGGGATCTGTACTTGGCCCTTCTCTATTTGGAATCTCTTTCTCGATGGTTCAGCCTAAAGTATATGGCCTTTTGCTTAACAAGTTTGGTGGCTATTGCATACTGGGTGCAATCACTGCATCCACCAGTGATGATAACACAGTACAGGAGGGGATAACACAGACAAATGAATGGGGACAAAGGCAAACAATCTACAACTAAATGCAGGAATGTATATTTTTGTTTATGTTGTCCACCTGAAAAGTGGAATTCCATGTTAATCACAGCACTGACAACAGTCCTGCTATGCTGACACCTAGTGATGGCATCACTGGGAACACATGCAGATATCACTCTGAACTTCAACCATCAAGTGTCCACACTGCTATTGAAATGTTGTGCACATCATATGTCATGCCATCATATTCATATCTTCAGATTGTATGACAGCACTGTAGTCTGTGCTATTACGGTAGTAATACAGTATAATGTTCTCTTTTGCATGTACCTCACCAGACACATGCAGCAGCTGGGGAGACCACAGGACCTTCTCAGCAAAATAACACAGCATCCACAAACCATGCCATGATGTATCTGGATAGAATTAAAGCCTTGTCACTGCAATCTGTTTGTATAGGATGAGGTGAAGTCTGCCTGGCCTCTAGGCCAGTGTCTGACCCTGCCTCGGTGGGAATACTGCATATCCAAAAATCTGATATAGATGATGACATCAGCAGTGTCTGTTGAAAAGAATATAACAGTACCCCACATACTGGTGTAAAATGCTCTCTGTGATGTCAAGCAAGAGCTCAGGTTCACACACCCAGTTGACTGCAGTGAGAATAAAACTCCTACCTAAGTACACAGACTACAGAACACAGTACTTAACACATGCACTACAGCACAAGTCTGGCTTGGAGTGTGTCAGACAACCCTTTATAGATGATGATATCAGCACTGTCTGTTGAAAATGTAACAGTGTCCCACATGCTGGTGTAAAATGCTCTCTGTATTGTCAAGTAAAAGCTCACACACACACTTGACTGTAGTGAGAACAGAACCCCTACCTAAGTACACAGATTACTGAACAAAGTACTTAACGCAAGCACCACAGCACAAGTCTGTCTTGGAGTTTGTCAGACAACACTTTATAGCTGATGACATCAGCACTGTCTGCTGAAGAGAATGTAACAGTGTCCCACATGCTGGTGTAAAATGCTCTCTGTAATGTCAGGCAACAGCTCACTCACACATACACACGCACACACACAGCTGACTGCAGTGAGAACAGAACCCCTACCTTAGTACAGAGACTACAGAACACAGTACTTAATGCAAGCGCCATGGCACAAGTCTGATTTGGAGTGTGTCAGGCAACACTTTATAGCTGATAACATCAATAGTCTCTTCACACTTTGCAGATCAAAAGAACTCTAGGCATCTGTGGAAGGGCATCCCGTGCATTACTGATTACAAACCTCCATCAACACAATGTTCATATAATACAGACTTTCCAGACAAGCCTAACACCTTCTTCAGCAAAATTGAGGAGATAAGACCTCACCAAAGAAACTACCCATGAATGGGGATGCCACACCACTATGTCTCAGCCTGGAGGCAGTCCGAAAGACCCTAAGAAAAGTTCACCCATGTAAGGCAGCAGGTCTTGACATTATTCCAGGTCGTCTAC
>NC_056743.1:693854452-693861952 GCF_019279795.1 Protopterus annectens
AACTGCAACAGCATCTACAGTGATATCAAACCATACAACTGTTATTTGTACACGTATTATTTTCTGGATGTAGTGCACTTAGTGATCACACAATGTGTTATGATTACTGCCTGCAAATATACAGCTCTGTCTTAACTTTCTGTCTTTGTTTTTGTTGGTCTTTTTTCATTTATCTGACCATTACTCTGATACATGCATTGTGTAAGCCACTCTATATCATTATCTTCAAAATATGTGAGGATATTAACTGGAAATAATATCATATGCAGTTGCAGGTTGGATGTTAAGGAACTCAACCTGTGAATTATGTGCTGCTTACTTACATTTCCAATCATACATCTAACACTTTGTAGATCTAACCTGACACACCCAGTATAAGTGAGGCAGCCTACAGTGTTGTTGTGTTTTCCTTCTCCCAAACAATCATTCACAGTTCCAATCCATTAACAACAAACACTGAGGGGTGCCTGCACTATGTTTACATCTCTTACACGGATCCAAGTATTTGGGATTCAGCAATTCTAACAAGTTAACATCTCATTTGCATATTCACAGTGCTAATAGCCTTAAATCTACACCATATAGGCAAGCTGAAGGTGAGGAGACTTGTTTATGTTGGGAAGAGTGAACATGAGCTTATTTCTTCAGGATATATCTCTACAGAGGAATACTGAACTTCAGAAGGTATGACTGCATTTTGTCAGCTACATACTGCATATGCTGGAATGCATTTACAAGTGTACTGATGGTATTGACATTGTTGTCAAGCCATTTAATAGGTGTACATGATTGCCAATACGTGAAAATGGAATGCTCTGTGAGAAATATGTACAAATGTTTCAGGGACAGTTCCTCTGATAGAACTTTTAGCATTTAAAATCTGATTTATTAGCAAAATGTGTCATTTTCCTGTTATTTTTTCGGGGGCAAAGCTGAGTTACTGTTATGTCACAAACAAAGAAAGACTGTTCTTCGGGGGGGGGGGCAAACCTGAGTTACTGTTATGGCACAAACAAGGACATATTGCTATTGTTAATCTCCTTGTTTTGCATCCTGCAATAACGAACTGCCACCTCTCCCATTCACAACTCACACCTGTCCGACATACCAAGACACAGAGCTAGCACTGAGCTTGGCTGTGTTCATACAGACACTCACACCAATTTCACCTGGAGGACCCCTACAGACACACACAGCTTAAAACTAATTTTGTCTCACTGGCTATTTGTTGGTTTATCCAAATGGTTACTTGCTTCTCTTTCTTACTCACACACTCACCCACCTTTTGTGTCAGCCTAGGCTTCCTGCCCCCAACACACAATACCCTGTACAAATCATGATAACTGTTACATATCTCTGTCTGATGCTCAGGGTGCAGAGATGACTTATAGTGCTTAGTACATATCTGCATTTGTATTGTTGAACTGGTAATTACATCTTTGACTTATATTGGCCATGGAAAGTTACACAACTGATAGCATCACAATTTCCCAACTTTATTGTGAATTATCTTGCAAGGGTTGTGAAGACAGAAACTGCAATGTGTATCATTACTTTCCAACTTCTATCTTTAATGAATTTTCATTACAAATATATGGCGCTAAACTGGACCATGCAGTGACCATCACTACTTTTGAGGGATATGACTGTATGAATCTTTGACGCTTGAGGCCTACTACTTAATACTGAACAAATATAACTCACACAATCTCTGCTGTCACACGTGGAAATCATTTCTGTACCAATCTCCTACCTTTTATTTGCTTACAGTAACAATTAGTGAAATATAAGGATATGCCACTCATTCATATTATTACACAATACACTCCAGGTTTGCGACTTACCTTGTAAATGCAGCAGCTGAAACAGCTGTAGTTCAGGATTGACTCTGTCTGATGCAAGCACTACACAGTCAATACATGGGGAGGTACAGGTCATGTATGTTGTCTGGCATCAATGTTACTATACATATGTGTGTAGGAGGAAGGTTTTAGACCCCTAGGTGGTGAGTGAGTATGCTAAGCATTGTCTCTTAGCCAATGCAAGGGCATGCTGAACACATCTACATCTGCCTACACCCACAGCAGCTGCTTGTACCACCTGTGACTCCTCATCTGCCTTTGGCTGTGGGGACCTTGGCAATGGTGGTGGGATGTGTGCCCCTTTCCCTTGTTGATCCTGCTGAAGCAGTTTCCTCAGGATGATGTGTAGCACAGCACATATTGTGAATATTTCTGTACATGTCTGTGGATTGTACTGCAGGGCTCTCCCAGATGCATCCAGGCTCTGGAACCGCGACTTCAGCAGCCAAACACACACTCTATGATTATTTTTGGTGTGATGCCCCTGCATTGGCCCAGTAATCAAGGAGCCTCAATCCTCACGACTGGCAAGAACTAGGGGATGTACACAATGGGAGGATGACAAGTACACACACAGTAAAGTGCAATTTCCCCTAAGAGCACACAGAGACCACAGTCAGTCTGGGACTTGTTTCTCCCTCTTTCTCCAGATCCCCAATAAGACTCCCCACTGGCACAGCTATAGGGCTGAGATCTCAGCTGAGTGTCCAAGCCAAAACCTCCAGCACCCTCTCTGTCCAACAAGTGCTTTGTGTCCCTGCCCAAGTAGCTGACACACACACACTCTTTGAGGTTTGATTTACATACAAATGCACACATACCTGGGAAAGGCTGGCACAGGTTTACTAGCTTCACCCCTTCTGCCTAGACTATAAGGTAGTTCTAGCTACTGAATCCTACTGTGTAATGTTACTATTTTCCAAATGGTAATCTGACCATGACTTACAAGGCTATTTAGAAGTGGCCTGTACACTGTCGCCAAATACATATGCAAGTACTCTAAGAGCTTAAATATGTCTCACAAATATCAGCCACAAAGAAAGGTGTAACATATTTAATAATAAATAATAAAAGAAGAAGAGAATACTCAGCAACTTAACACAGTGACTTCAGAGTTCAAAATCACAGGAAATATTTTAAAATAGCATTACAGAAGAGTCTCAAATAAATACAGAAAGCATCTAAACTAATATTTACTATACTCCTATCTATATCTAAAAGAGACACCATGTCCTAAATCTTACTTACAGCAAGGCAAGTGCAGATGAGTGGATGTTTCCGGGTCAAAGACAAAATACAAAATGCCCAGTCTCTCTCAGAGATTTCTTAAACTAATATCAAATATTACTACTGGGTTAGCTTGGATGACATCACTTTTTGTCACCTGACTTCAGATTCCAAGCTAAACTCCTTTTGTCAGAGACTAACAGAATTTAGCAGCTCTCTGTGAAAATACATCACCTTCAGATCTTTGCAGTTGCTAAAAGACATAAAACAATAAAACACAAAACAATGTAGAAGGCACTCTAGTTCTAGACATCCTGTCTCTTTGCTGCATTGAAACTAACTTTTATAGCACAACCATAAAACAATTTAATTTCAACTTATTTTCTTGAAGTTTTGCAAGTTAACTCTCTATCTTCTAGTTTCTTCTGTTAAAACATACATTTACACAGGTATATAGTTTATATGAATTTCTGTTCTAAATCAGCAGGGAATTCTGTGGTTACAGTTTAGCCCATTACATAACATACAGTTCTGTATAAATCATATCAATATTCACAAATGACATAGAATTATTTACAAAATTCCAGATAGCTGGGCTGGCAATATTTCCTTTTGTGACATCTGGTTTGGGAGTGTACCTCATTATGGCGTTCTTCCGTGGGTGTGTGTGCATTTTTGATGGGTGTCATCCGCCACATTTCCAGTATATAGCCTGCATCCCCCAGTAAATGACCCTGTGGGATATCCCCCATAGCAAGCATCTGGTACAATAGGGAGGTGTGCCAGATATGTAAGTCATGGTAACTCCCAGGGGTTGCTAACACACACATTCAAAATGATTTCCTTGGCATTACACATGACTTGGCAGTTGAAAGAGTCATAGCTCTTCCTGTTTATGTAGAGCCTACCCTGTTCCCCAGGTTGTGCCCTAAGTTCTGTGTGTGCAATGTATGGCAACTAGTACTTCAGGGTAGTATACTACATGGTAGAACTCTTGCATATTTCTGGTTCTCTGTACAGAACTACAGGGAAAATATATGTGGTCACTGTCATGTTGGAGCACAGTATCCAGTAACTGGTGGAGGATCCTGGATGTTCATGCTTGTGACACCTCCCAGCATATCTCCTGTTGGTCTCTGAAAAGTGCCTACAGCTAAGAATCTAAGTGATACATACCTTTGTCTCCACTGGGATGAGTTCTCCTCAATTGGCTCTGGCTCTGAGTTGAGGACAGCAGAAGTCGCAGAGTTCCTGTAGTGTGTCCCTATCCACCCTGTAGCACTATCTCCACATCATGTAGACTGTGAAAAGTAAAACGGGGCCTGAAAACTCTTCTCCTTCTCTGCCTAGTTCTACTGCCAGCTGCAGCAGCATAGGCTTCAGCCTGTAGCACATACAAATGAAGTAAAGCAGCAGCAACCCCTAACATTCTGTCCATGTAAACTCCTTTCTGTGTTTGTATTCCAAAAGTTTTGGAATTTGCGGGACAAACCAGCACACAGTCTACAAGGTTGAGTTATAGCTTGTTAAATAGCTCCACCTCATATGATTGTTTGATTAGCAAGCAATTCAGCTGCTTATGCTGTAATTGCCATACCACAATGTTTACCTTGTTTGCGCAGGGGTGCACGCTACTATACAGCTCTTATTGAATCTAAACTTTGCTGCTACCATGTGTGCATTGGGTTGCGATGCGCACACAGTGGAAAATGACCGTGTAGAGACAACAACTATCTATATCAAAAGCATTAAATGGTTCCTCTAATGAAACAACTTATAGTTCTGAAATTATTTCTGCAGATGTAATATCTACCAGGAAAAATACATCTATATCTTCAAAGGCAGCCACTTTCAATCATAGCTGCTTGCAGCTCAAAGAGGTAATGTTATTTTTTAATAATAACGTTCAAATCTCACAGGACGACCAGAACTTTGAATGCTGTTTTCGGTCCAAAATTCTCTAAAGAAAAGTATAATGTTTTCTTTCCTAGCAAAAGAAATATCATTTAAACCCAAGTAGTAGAATTTGAGAACTGCAGTCATGTGTACACATAGAAGTATAATACTTGTAAAAAAGATACAGGAAATAGTGAAAAGGAATGGTTGCTCAGGCTGAGATACTTACTGTCTATCAAGCAGATATTCCTTTCACAAGGGTTTTCAGCAAACACCAGAATTTGAGTAATGCCCTTTAGATATTCAAGAATTTTATAATTCATTCTGTGAAAATAAGCCAGGCAAAACGGTGACAGGATTTAAGAATATGGTGTAAAACTCTACCCTTGTCTAAGTGGACAAGTTCTGTTGAAATGGAAAAGACATTAGAGATTACTTTGCAAAGGAGAAAAAGGGAAAATCATTTTTCACGAGCACAGGATTGCCACAACAATCATTTGAGGACTATTTAATTTGTTTTCATATTGCACTTTGAAAGTCTGAAAAAAGAAGATGGGATCTGTCTCTCTGGTGGAAGATGAATGTGTCTATAATGAAATCTTGGAAGTCTGGAGTGAGGTAACAGAAGTAGGAATATTACGCATTTCACAAGGTTAAAAAAAAAAGATCCACTTCTGGTGTATCCTCACAAGGCAAAACTGAAATAATGCTCTGCAACTCTAATTCTCTTAGAAAATCAGCTCTAACATTGGATTTACCAAAATGTGAAGAGTATTAAAGCAAAAATGTTTCTTTTGGGCCCAGTTTCACATCATTAGTGCCTCAAGTCTGAAAGTAAGGGACATAATGGTGGTGGTGGTGGGGGGGGGGGGTAACTGTATCAGTGTAGGGCTTTTATCAGTCAAAACAAAAATGACCTAGGGTCAATAACTCTTTAAAATATGGCTCACTTGTATGGTCACACATTCTTCAAAAAGTTTATTCTTAGGGTCTTTCTAAGACAACACATGCTTGAGAGTTCTAAATGTGCTCTCCTTTCCAAGATGGTAACATTGGTTCTAATGCAGTAATTTAGATCTGGGCTGTGTTATGGGGACCTCACTTGAAGGTGTCACAGTGTTCTAGGGTTTTCCTGTAGGCTACAGTAAGAAACAATCTGGTGGATCAACTCTATGAATTTTGTCACAGTTGAAACCCGAGATATCACTCCACCCTAATATTTGCCCTACACCCCTGATCTCTCTCTCTCTCTCACGTGCTTTCTTTACTTTTTCGCTCGGTGTGAGTGTGTATATACATGTGTGTGTGTGTGTGTGTGTGTGTGTGTGTGTGTGTACAGAATGCAACAAAAAACACACTGCTGTCTCCCATGTGAGGAGCTGCACCCCCACATCTTCTCCTAATTACATATACAGACTCCAAGAGTCCACAATACTAGGAAAAGGGTATATTTCCAAACCCCAGGGAAATGTGCAGTCTCACACATCTCTCAACTATCTATTCTGTTGAACAAAGTGTTTCAACAAAAAAGAGGTTGATCTTACAGCTTGATGTCAACATGCATGTGTGGTTTAGTTTGTGTTTCTGTCTGTGTATGCACATATGAATGAGAGAAGACTGTGTACTAAGAACATATACAGTTAGGGGGAAAAAACGGAAACATAATCAGATTCTGATTGCACATTATTATGAAAGATGAACAAGTACTGTAAAACTGAAAAAGGAGAAGAGATGGTATGAAGGCATAAGTGACAACTTTAGGTGAAAAGTTTATATCAACATCTCATGTGATGCTATTTCCAAATCAGCACTGTAAAACAGAGGCAGAACACTGCCTGTGCTGCAAGCAGCCCAGGTTTAACCAACATAGCAGGTCAGAACTTATCTGGGTGAGGAGGACTGAGCATCTGACAACCTGTTTTCTTCTAGAGAAGGATGCTGGCTGTGTCATCACTTAACTACCAGTGGTGAATGTCAGTTGGTACACACAGCAGGTATGTACACAAGAAGGGCACCTGGCAGTAGTTTTAAATGGCAGGAAGTGAGTTTGAATACTCACATGCCTTTTCCATTTGACACATAGCACTCCTTGCACCTGTGGGCTGCAAAAGTTGCACAGAAAATTCTTCTACCATCTGCAGATCAGAAAGCATCAGCTCTTCACTGTCCAGTCTTTGTCTCCCAAAAAAAACTATGTGGGGGTACAATAATGGTCAGATGGTGGGGAATAGGGGTAGAATGGCTGAGGATCAGTGGAGGTGGAGGAAGGAAAAAATTAAAAAAGAAATATTATTTGATAGGGTGGGTGGTGGGGCAGTGTAATTTACAGCTAGTAAGGCGACAGAAGGTAGAGCTGCAAAAATGTCCAGATGAAAAAAAATACAGAAATCACGGTTAAGATTATGTCTCATAGCTCCAGGGTATAATTTTCAACTCTTGCCAGTTTTGCAGGATGTCCCTGATTTAGCCTCATATTTTTTAAACATGAAACATCTTTATTAAACTATCGCTTATG